>NC_135497.1:335203420-335445920 GCF_052857255.1 Amblyomma americanum
CGCATCGTCTTCTCGCAGGGTCGTGGTCGCCCTCTCGACTTGTTGCTTAAGTTCCTCCGCCCATTGCTCTATGTTTTGGATATCGCCTTCCGATTCACCATTTTCTCTAATTTGCCTGAACATGTCCCAATCAGTGATCTTGGGTTTTTTGAGGCGACGTGTTTTGACGCCCTTGCTGAGGGTGAGAGCCAGAATAAAGTGGTCGCTGCCTAAATTTTGAGCCGTGTTTTCCCAGGCCGCGTCTCTCGTGTTTTTCCCAAGGGTGAGATCCGGGGTGGTGTCTGCACAGACGCTGTTTCCCACTCTGGACGGGCAGTTAGGGTCCGTCAGGAGGGTGAGGCCAAGTTCGTGTATGTCCTCCCATAGTTGTCTGCCCTTGGGATCGTGTCTATTGTAGCCCCATTCTTGGTGGGCGGCATTGAAGTCCCCTAAGATTATGAGTGTGTTGTTTCCAGCTGCTCTAATCGCCTTGCGGAAGAGGGCGCGGAAACGTGCCTTTCTTTGCTGGGGGGTGCTGTACACGTTTAAGATGAAGAGACTAGCCTTGTCTTTGCGACCGGTGATAATTTCTACTAATACGGCTTCGATATCCCGTGAGTTGACTTCATGCTCGACTACCGCTATATGTCTTTTAACTAGCGTGGAGACGCGAGATTTTTCTCCTCGGTCACTGTGGAACGCTTGATATCCCGATAATTTTGGTGGTCCCTTTCCCGTTTCCTGAAGGGCTATAGCTAAAGGTTTTTCTTCAATCTGCTCTAAGTGCTGCTGCAAGAGCGCTCGCTTGCGTTGGAAACCGCGGCAGTTCCACTGCCACACCAGAGTGTTTTCATTTTTGCTGCGCCTGTCCATTTTGCTGTATTTGAGTAACCGTCTTTCCTAATGTAGTTAGCCTCTCGTTGAAGGCGTTCTGCACGGCAGTGAATTGCGCGAGTTGCGTCTGTATTTGATTCATTGCACCCATTAGTTGGGTGAGGAGGGTCTCGATTCTTTCGAATCTTGCTTCGTACTGAGCATCTCTAGCCTCTAGTTTCTTTTCTACTCTACTTTCGAGTGCCACCAGCGGGTCCGTCTCATCCCCTTTGCGTTTTTGCGGGGGTGGCCTGATTGTTTCAGTAGTCATTTTCTCCCCTTCGTTGTCCCTCGGCTCGGGGCGCGCGATTACTGCCTTCGCAGGCGGGAGAGAGGGCGTCTGTTTCTGTGCCTGTTTTTGGGGTACCGATTGGTTCCTCGGTGGAGAAGGAGGGGTACTCTTTCCCATTTTTAGGTTTTGGATCTCTGCAGTGAGCGTGCGGAGCATGCTCTTGAGTTCTTGATTCTCTTTTTCTAGCTTTTCGATTCTCTCATCTGCCTCTCTATTTGCCTGGGGACTGCTGGCTGTGAAGCTTACCGATTTTCGATCTCCACTCGAACCGCGTCTGCTTGCAGGTGGCCCCCATGGCGCCTTGGGGTCCCGTGTGAAGCGCCCGGGACTGCTGGCCGTGGAGGAGGAGTCAGCCGAGGTTCTCGAGCTAGAGCGCCTTCGCCCTGAGCTGGATCGGCTCCTGGTACCGGAGCTCGAGCGGCGGCGCATGGAGTTGGCGGTTGCTCTTTCCTCCAGTCTTGGGAAGTCTCCCTCCTTGGCTGTGAAATGGTTGTAGTCCTTGCTATTGGATCTGGATCTTCTTCCCGGTGTTCGGGATTCTTCGTCACCCTTCTTGGCTCTCGAGCGGCCCTCGCGTTCGCCGGCCCGTGGTGTATAGGTCATTTTTTGTTGGTCCTGCTGGTCCAGCTTCCTCTCCCATTGTCTCTTTTTGGAGATATATGGGGCCCTATATATTTCCCGGCAGCGTTTGTCGCCGAGAAGGTGTCCTTTTCCGCAGAGCTGACATTTCGGCTCGCATTGGTGGTCCTCTTTAGGGTTTTCTATGCCGCACCCCCGGCACTTCCTATGCGTCGGGTCCGGGCAGACGTCTTCTCGATGTCCCATGCGGCCGCACGCGAGGCAAACCTCATACTTCTTCTTGTATAAGACGCATCTTTGTGCGAAGGGAGATAGATATACCCAGCGCGGCACCTTCTGATCCTCGAATAGGATCAGTATTGACTTAGAGGTCGCTCCCAGTCTTCGAACGCCAAGTACTGTAGGGTTTTCCTTTCTCCTGCGTATACGCTCCAGGAGCTCTTCATTGGAGTAGTGCAGTGGGACGTCGTGCACAACTCCCTTGCCACAGTCTTCAGGCATGGTGGGGTACGCCGTTACCTCGATCTTTTCGTTGTCGTAAAGGACGGTGCGTAAAATCGAGTATCTTCTTCCACGCTCTTCGCTGGTTGTGGCGATTAGTATGGATTGTTGTTTTACGTTTGCCGAGAAGATGTCGTCCTCAGCGTCCTTAGGCTCGATGCCGGCGGCGCGGGCAATTGATTCTGCGAGCTCGATCATTCCTCCTTTTATAAGGCGGTTGACTCCGCCTCGGGGGCGTATTATTATTTTCTCGGCGTCCTTGGGCATCCGCACTGCTTGTCTTTCCACTGACTTTGCCGCCAGTCTCCTTCCGATGGCGGCCTTATGTCCTGTAGTCTGCCGCTTCTCCCCATCCCCGGTAGCGGCCCGGGTTTCATCTCCGAGGGGCACCACGCGGCCCTTTTTCTTGGTGAACCACGTCCCTGTCTTCAATTCTACAGGGTCGATGGTTTCCCCCTCCACACATTCCATCGAGCTATTCATGTTCCTTTGCGGCAAACGCCGCCGAGAAAGTCTCGCCTCTGCTGGGCCTACGAGTAGGCCGAGCGATTAGGCCTAACAATCCCGCGTGGCCGCCGAGAAATAGGCAGATCGCGTGCCTACCTTCGAGAGTTGCGGTCCCCCTAGACTCCTTGTCACGCTGATAGTTGATTCCAACGATGATTTGTGCACTGACGGTCCAAACTTGGGCTAGAGCGGCCGTGTTCGACGGAGCTCATCGAACATGCGTCCGCTCGCTCCGGCTGCCTGGCGTCCGAATCCCCTGTCAAGTCTAAAGTGATGGGTGATGTCATGAAATTAGATGACCTGTCCGTCGTGAAATTCGGGTCGGAGGGCGCGCTCACTGCCCTAATGCGATAGCCCACCCTCTTCGATGACATCCTTGCCACCTCTCTCGGCGAAGGAATGGGACAAGCTCTTGGCCAGTTCAAGAAAACAACGCAGCTGGCCATCGTCACGCGAGCTCAAGAGGCCGCCCCCGACTGGAGGCCACACTGCCTCGCACCAGCCCCAACTAATCAATTCCATTCTGTGGCAATAAAGGTGTAACCACCACCTTAATGTAGCAGCACGCTACGGTGATACCAGCGCTTCTATTATCGAGCGGGTGCTGGTTTGCAAAGCGGATTGTTCCACCAAGAAGCGAGACAATTACATCGCCGTTTCCTTTCTTCAAAACCAATTTTTCGTAGCCCAGCGCTGCGGCATCGGGTCTCAGCGCTTTGCGAACTACACGAAATTCGATCAGAAGCGCCCATGAAGAGTGTGGCGGCAGCACAACGCTGCAGTAACGGAGTTCCATGATCATCTAGCGTTCCTAACATCAAAAAAAGGAAGAAAACGTTGTTTGGTTTGGTGTGAGGGGTTCAACGTCCCAAAACAACTCAGACAATGAGAGACGCCGTAGTGAAGGCTCCGGAAATTTCGACCACCTGGGGTTATTTAGCGTGCTCTCACGTCGCACAGTACACGGGCATCTAGAATTTCGCCTCCATTTAAATTCGACCGCCACGGCCGGGATCGAACCCGCGTCTGTCGGGTCAGCAGCCGAGCGCCGTAACTACTGGGCCACCGCGGCGGCTAAACTTTGTCACGTGGCGCTTCCTTGATGCTGGCGTTGCTGTGGTAGGCAGCAGTGTTCGACCCAGCGTGGCCTCTTTCCCGAACACGAGGTAACGACAAGCGTTTAAGCTAAATATTTAAACTACAATTGCCGTCCGCGCTCATCAAGTGAAACGTGGCGAATGCATTGCCATTCTACTCGGCGCTTTGCCTGAATTTGATAGCCAGCATTAAACACAGGTTGAAGTCAAACGTAGCCGTCGTATAGAGGGGTACTGCAGTAACTTCGATCACACAGGGTTCATTAAATAATTTCGCGTATACATCGAAACGGGGCCGTCGCTGTCAGGCTTTGTTCCCACGTCCTCTGGCTAAGGCACCTAACGCCTGATCACGAAGACACGCTCGGCACCATCCTTACATGAGTGCTGTGACGCGTGCTGTCGCTGTCTTGCAAACGCCACACAACTGACTCTACAGATAGCTCCCCACCAGAACCACCGTCGCTCCTACGGTCGCAGTTGATGCAAAGCACATTTTTCTTTCAGTAGTTCCCCTCACACCTCTGAACTGTCCTTTGTTTGCACGCGGCAGTGGTTAGGCATAGCTGGAGCCCGTCGGCAGGCCCGTGCACATTCCTCTACCTGTGATCGCAACATGGATAGCTTATGGAATGTATAACCTCGGACATGGATGCCTGCGATGATCTTACAATACCACCAAACGCCGGCGTTGGAGATTGCCAGCGAGACGCGTATCAGATATTCCGGCTGAGCTAAGCATGGGCTAGCGTCGCCGACTTCAGTTTTTTTTTTCGCCTCGCACAAAGGGAGACGTCAAAGTTTGGCGGCTCCTCTTTGCCGAGCGAGTGCTACAGTTGTGACCGGCGAACCGTGCATCGGGGCCTCCTTCGAGAGCAATGGCCACCGCAACGACTCGACATAAACTCTGAGATTGGCGCCCGTATGCTGTGCGATGTCAGTGCACGTTAGAGATCCGCAGGTTGTCCGAGTTGATCCGGAGCCCTCCACTACGGCACCTGTTTCTTCCTTCATTCTCTTAGTCCCTGCTTTATACCTACTCTTACGGTCCGGTTCAGGGTTCCGCGGATATGTGAGACAGATATTGAGCCATTCCCCCCCCCCCCCCCCCAAATCCGATTTTTCAGACTGTCGCCTCACATGTGGGCAGTAAAACATACTCCTTACTCCGGGGCTTATCCACGCTAGCACGTGGAATAAAATGAATTAAACGGATGCAATAACAAATACATAGAGACATAGGTAAAAGCCAGAAATGTTGACAAATCGCTACAGCTCTTTATTTGCCGCATTCTGGTGGCTTATTTATGTGGATCTCTGAGCTGAAACCGCGGACTTGGACAAAATGGGAAATGAATGCTAGCAGCATCGTCCCATTTTCTCACTTTGTACGCCCGTGAACTTGGTATGCGCCTCTGTATTTTCTGAACTAGACCCTCTCAGCAAAGCAGCTTCTAGGAATACTTGAGTTTCGAAGCGGAGTCCCACTCCACTTGTTGTCTTCGACTTCCACAGCGCGCGTGTTCGAGACGCGCCGGGACTTTGCGTTCCCATAAGGGGCTGTGGAAAAGCGGTATCGTACGACGATTTCCTTTGGTTCCATAGTTTTTTTTTCTTTATGCGTTCTTGGAGGCAGAAGCGCCGGCACGCGCATGACGTCTCCAAGCGCAGCCAATGACGACGGAACACGTGCAGCTCGCGGAGAAGCATATGAGCGAATCACGGAACGGAACAGGTCACTATAAAAGAGTAACAACGCAGCCTTTTTGCCTTTCTGCAGTGGCTCGGTAGGCTGGCAAGACGTCCGTTCCGGTGGTTGCCATTTGTGTTCGTGGCCTGCTATCTAAATGGGGAAAGGAAAGCGCAAAGACAAGAAGAAAAACGACTCAGCTGGTGGACCTCCAGGTGCGTAGCGAATTTGCTTTCGGTTCTGTGGCCTCCGCCGCTCTCGTTTGGGCGCTCTCGTTTGCGCCAGAGAGAAGTTTCGGCCTTGGTGACGCTTGACGTTGCGAAGGCCTATGACAGCGTGGAGCACACAGTCCTCATTAACAAGCTTGCTCAACTACAACCACCGCATTACCTCTACGCCTGGATTTGTGAATTTCTAAAAGATAGATTTTTCTTCTGTACAGACGGATCTTTTTGTTCTAATACCTATGGTCAATCAAGAGGTGTGCCGCAAGGCTCTGTTCTTTCTCCGCTGCTTTTCAACATATTAGTTCGGGACATCCCCATTCATCCTAACGTTACAGTTCATGTATACGCAGATGATATAGCTTTTTTCGCATCAGCAAAGGATATTCATGTGCTCTACGGGTATTTGCAGGCATATCTGAATGCTCTTGAAGTCTGGTTGGACCAAATCAATTTATCACTTAATGTCAGCAAATGTGGCGTGCTGGTATTTCCACCCGACGCTCCTATGTACATCTAGCTAGCCTACCGCTCCACTCCAATTCCGCAGGTGGAGTCGGTTAAATACCTAGGTGTTACTTATGACCAAAATTTGGACTGGCGACACCATATTAAGTATAATGTTATTAAAGGGGAACGTGCACTGGGCCGTTTGACCCGAGTTGGCAATAAAAAGTTTGGCATGCGTCGTGACACGCTACTGTTGCTCTATAAGGCTTATATGAGACCAATTTTGGAATTTGGTTGCCCCTTGTTCTCTAGTAGAGCGAACTACAAGCTGCAGCCATTAGCCTTACTGGAAAGGCGTGCCCTACGGCTATGCCTCGGGCTCCCAAAATCAGCTTCCAACGCTGTCCTTTATCTGGAAGCCCGTATCCCCAACCTCTATTCCCGCTTCCAACTTCTAACAGTGCGTACTTTCCTCAAGTCTTTTGACCCGGCCCCAGGCGTTAGTATTCCAATTTTTGTATCCCAACCACACCTTTTTTGACTAATCACTGGCCACGTTATCAGCTTCCGCAAGCTAGGTTCACGCAGAATCTGTTAGCTCCGCTTCAGGTTGATCTGATCTCCTTGCAACGAGTTTCTGACACGCAGGCTGATCCCGTCTTCTATTACGACTTTATTTTCCCGTCCCATGCGAAGCATATGCCCGCACATACCCTAAATGGTCTTCTTTCTGAACACCTACAGAATTTTCCACATCGTACTGGTCTCTCCACTGATGCCTCCGGCAGCTGTGGGAAGGCGGCGATTGGCATATATTCGCAGGATCTAGCTTGGAGCTACTCCGTTTGTATCCCTGATTATACTCCTATATTCTTCGCAGAGTTTTTGGCCATTGGTTTGGCTCTTCTCAAAATTCTCAGACATGTCGCACGGGTTCTTATTCTTGCAGACTGCCTTTCAGTTATTGTCTCTCTCCAAAATTAGGAAAAATCTTTCTTGACTCGTTCACTTAGGTTTTTTGTTCCGAGCACAGTGCGCGAGATCCGTTTGGTCTGGGTACCTGAGCATTCAGGCGTCTATTTTAACAAGGTGCCTGATTTATTGGCAAGGTCAGCTCTCAGCGCACCTGTAATATATCCCGTCCCTCACCTCATTCTGTTAGCAGCTTCACGTTTCCAGCGGTTCTAACATATTTCAGCCACTTTGAGTGATCCGTTGCTCAATACCGTGGACTTTCAGCACCTAAAGTACCCATGGAATATCCGGTGGTGTAAGTCAAGGCTTTGTGAAGTGTCCATGACGCTCCTGCGATGTCGAATCCCTCACTTAAACTTGTATTAATGCAGGTGCGGGTTCGCTGCGACAAACCTTTGTGTATCATGCGGGCAAGTTGAATCAATCGATCACTTTCTCCTCTCTTGCCGGCGGTTCGCGGTTCAGAGAAAGCAATATCTGGAGGTTCCTCTCTCGAGACTAGGACTGCCTCTGTCTCTTACAGTTCTTCTATCGTTCGGTGCGAGTGCCAAGGGATTCCCGTTAAGCAGTGTATGCGGCTACCTTCACGATTACATAAGTGCAACTAATCGATTATCTTGTTAGCTATATACAAAATTCTTTCGCATGTCCAAAAAAGGCTAGATTGATTCTATTCCGGATGACTCATACCTCTTGAATTCATTTTATTTTTCCAATTTTTTAAATCTTGATTCAGTCTTCTGACGTTTTCTTCCCCGCGCAAATGCTTCATTGGCATTCTACTCTATACCTTGGCCAATCCCCCCACGTGGGTATGTGCCATATTACTTGAGGAGAAGAAGAAGAAGAAACTGTATCGCATTTTGGACGGGGACAATAACCCCAACATTTATTACGGCGTAACGCTACCGTACTTTAACGAAAGCTACTGCAAGCACCGAGTGGGCATATCTTACTACGTGGAGAAAATGGAGTGTTACCGCACCGTCGGCCAATCGATACTGGAAGATATTGTAATGGGCACGCTGGTGAGGGAAATGCTTGTCGGCATACACGAATTCGACGGATGACTTCCTCTTAGATGATTCTCTGTAAGCCGTAACACTAGCGTAACCCAAGACTACCACCAGCCACACTACCAGCTTATCCGAGAATGACACGCTATTGCTTCGCAATCACCAGGCGTAACCAAGCTAAGCCACGGCCGTTTTTATTTTCCTTTTTATTTTTCCTTTTATTTTATTTTATTTTAAAATATTTTTATTTTTGTTGTTCTTATTCTGTTTTATTTTTTACTTTAATTTACTTTCCTCGCCCAGGTGCTATGTCGGCATCCGTACGTGTCTATCGCGTCGTCGAAGTGTAGCTAATTAACTAATCACAATTCGTCAACCAAATGTTTTCCACAGCAAGATCTCATCACTTACTCTCTAACATTACCAAACTTTTGCAGATCCATGTTCACAGAACGACGTAATCGTGCGGATAATGTTTTGCTGACACGAAACACGCCACATAACCATCTAATGCTTTCGCATTAATAATAAAAAGAACGCCGTGGCATACCAGATCCGCCCGCCGCTACTCCCTCCGGGACTCCTGCGGGTGTCGTACGGAATCCTCGTCCGCCTGTCTACCGCGTTGGCCGCGTCGCCCCATGCGCACAGTTCGGGTACGTTGCTTGGCGCCGGAGGAATAGCGCCCTCAGCCGGGAGACCAAGACAGCCTCTCCGTCGGCCGTCTGGCCCTCCCAGAAGCACGACCCGCCATCCTGGCGCAGGCCTGCCTATGTGCAGAGAGGGTTTGCCTGCTTCCAAGACACAGCCAGCAGCCGAAATCACGGAGCTTCTCAGTATCACTACCGTAAGAGAAAAGAGACGCTGACGTCTGATAACATGCACCTAGGGGACGTCGGGAAATATGAACTCCGTACTAGGCTTGGCTAGTGCTTGGCCGAAGCGATCGAGCCAGCTCCTTAAACACAGCTGCGCTTCGGTGCTGCCGAGAGGACAGATGAAACTATCTCACTTGTACGTCTTTCAGTCCTTTTATAATTTATTGTGAGCAAAGGTATGGTTTTTTATGGGTGTTTTTAACGTGCCAAAGTAACTAAGGTTATGAGAGACGCCACAGTGAAGGGCTGAGAAAATTTCGACCACCTGGGGTCCTTTAATGTGACCAAAGGTTTGGTACCAGCCGTGCATGAAAATTACCAGCGTATTGCCAGGTGCGTTGTCTCAAGGAGTCTAGTTCTTCCTACTGAATCCTCGTTTTCTCGGCCAGTATCCAGCCAAGAAAAATACGATGTTTCGTGTACGTTGTGCGATCTACCGCAACGCCATTTTTGACTCTACAGGTATTCTTGAGAATCTCTGCGATAATAATAATAATAATAATAATAATAATAATAATAATAATAATAATAATAATAATAATAATAATAATAATAATAATTGGTTTTGGGGGAAGGAAATGGCGCAGCATCTCTCTCATATGTCGTTGAACAACTGAACCACGCCTTAAAGAAAGGGATAAGGGAGGGAGTGAAAGAAGAAAGGAAAAAATAGGTTCCGTAGTGGAGGGCTCCGAAATAATTTCGACCACCAGGGGATCTTTAACGTGCACTGACATTGCACAGAACACGGGCGCTTTAGCGTATTTACTCCAGTGTGCTGTGCGGTGTCAGTGCCCGTTGAAGATCCGCCGGTGGCCGAAATTATTCCGGAGCCCTCCACTACTCTCTGTGCTCATCTCTGTGCTAATAATAATAATTGGTTTTGGGCGAAAGGAAATGGCGCAGTATCTGTCTCATATATCTTTGGACACCTGAACCGCGCCGTAAGGGAAGGGATAAAGGAGGGATTCAAAGAAGAGAGGAAGAAAGAGTTGCCGTGGTGGAGGACTCCGGAATAATTTTGACTTCTTGGGGATCTTTAACATGCACTGAGATCGCACAGCACACGGGCGCCTTAGCGTGTTTCATCAATAAAAACGCACCCGTCGCGGTCGGGTTCGAAACCGGGAACTCAGGATCAGTTTTCTGGCGCCATAACCACTGAGCCACCGCGGCGTTGACATCATCTCTGTGCTCAGAATGCATTTCATGGTGTACTGAAGGCTATACTTACTTGCCAGTGCAATAAGTATAATGTAACTGGAATGGAGGAGGATCAGGAAGGGAGATTAAACCACGGAGCTAGCCTATAGTTACGCTGTCCAGAGCTGGATCAAGAGCGAGCGAGAGAGACAAAGAGAGGAGGATAGAACACACACACACACACACACACACACACACACACACGCACACACAGGCCGAGCAAAGAGCTTCGCTGCAGACATGTCTTCTTAGCCAGAGGTGTATAACTAAGGAAAGGGGTTTGCTTTTCAGCGTTATATTGAAGCTCTTAGGGTACCACCAGACGAAAAAAGTCCGCAAAAGGTGAGAATAGGGTCGTCATTGCACTAAATTAGAGCTGAAAGGACGTGACAAGTGCTCCACCACACGTGTTAGAAACAAACTGAGTTTCTTGGATACTTTTGCCAAAGGCCGTTCACTGTGGCGTCCCTTATAGTCTCAGTTGTTTCGGGACGTTGAACACCTTAAAACAAACCAAACAACGTTTTATTTGTTTTTTTTATGTTAGAAACGCTAGATGACTACGAAACTCCGTTAGGGCAGCGTTGTGCTTCCGCCACAGTCTTCAAAATCACTTCTTTTCGAATGTCGTGTAGTTCGCAAAGTATGAGACATGATGCCGTAGCGCTGGGCTACGAAAAATTGGTTTTCAAGAAATAAAACGGCGAAGTAATGGTCTCACTTATCGGCGGAGCAACCCGCTTTCAAACCAGCGCCCGTTCGAAAATAGAAGCGCTGGCACCGCCGTAGCGTTCTGCCCCAATAAGGTGGTGGTTACAACTTT
This sequence comes from Amblyomma americanum, assembly GCF_052857255.1. Lineage (NCBI taxonomy): Eukaryota > Metazoa > Arthropoda > Arachnida > Ixodida > Ixodidae > Amblyomma > Amblyomma americanum. Next base: position 335,214,508 of record NC_135497.1, read on the forward strand.
ATTGCCACAAAATGGAAGCCTGGATTATTTGGGGATGGTGCGAGGCAGTGTGACCTCCACTCGGGGGCGGCCTCTCGAGTTCGCGTGATGATGGCCAGCTGCGTTGTTTTCTTGAACTGGCCAAGAGCTTGTCCCATTCCTCCGCCGAGGGAGGTTGCAATAATGTCATCGAAGAGGGTGGGCTATCGCATTCGGGCAGTGAGGACGCCCTACGACCAGAATTTCACGAGGAACGGGTTGATCTCATTTCATGACAAAACCCATCACTTTAGGCTGGAGAGGCGCACATATCCCCCTCCCCACAGATCTTCAACAAAAGCGCAGGAAGTTACCTGGCGCCGACTGCAAACACGCTCCCTTCAGAATCCGGCAGTGCTTTCCCTCAAGGACCCTGGCCAGTACGACCCAAACTGCCATAAATATGGTGAAAGGACCACATACGACCACATTCTGTGAAACTGCGCAAATAATTCGCCTCAGGCGGAGTTGATACAGTTAAATCTCCCGAGCGGTGGGACGCCGTGCTGGTCAGCTCGGATCCCAAGATTCAAGTACGGGCAATCGAGCGGGTCAATGAGGTCGCCGCCAGCCATGGGCTAGCGGCCATCTAGTATGTGTCTCCTGCAATCTGCCCTCGACGCAATAAATGTTTTACATAATAATAATAATAATAATAATAATAATAATAATAATAATAATAATAATAATAATAATAATAATAATAATAATAATAATAAAATAATAATAATAATGATAATAATAATAATAATTGGTTTTTGGAGAAATGAAATGGCGCAGTATCTGTCTCATATATCGGCGGACATCCGAACATCGCCGTAAGAGAGGGGATAAAGGAGGGAGTGAAAGTAGAAAGGAAGAGAGAGGTGCCGTAGTGGAGGGCTCAGGATTAATTTAGACCACCTGGGGATCTTTAACGTGCACTGACATCGCACAGCACACGGGCGCCTCAGCGTTTTGCCTCCATAAAAACGCAGCCGCCGCGGTCGGGAAGGAACCCGGGAACTCCGGATCGGTAGCCAAGCTCCCTAACTACTTAGCCACCGCGGCGGGTAAATGTTTTAGAATCCAATCCAATCCATTAAAATTGAAAATTGGCTGCTGGGGAAAGGAAATGGTGCAGTATGTATCAAATCTCGGCGGAAACCTGAACCGCTCCTTAAGCGAAGGGATAAAGGAGGGACTGAGAAAAGAAAGCAAGAAAGAAAGCCCGTAGTGGAGGGCTCCGGAATAATTTAATAATAATAATAATTGGTTTTTGGGGGGAAAGGAAAATGGCGCAGTATCTGTCTCATGTATCGTTGGACACCTGAACCGCGCCGTAAGGGAAGGGTAAAGGAGGGCGTGAAAGAAAAAAGGGAGAATAGGTGCCGTAGTGGAGGGCTCCGGAATAATTTCGACCACGTGGGGATCTTTAACGTGCACTGACATCGCACAGCACACGGGCGCCTTAGCGTTTTTCCTCCATAAAAACGCAGCCTCCAGGAATAATTTCGGCCAACTGGTGATCTTTAACGAGCAATGAAATTTCACAGCACACGGGCGTTACCTCGTGTTCGGGAAAGAGGCGACGCTGGGTCCAATACTGCTACCGACCACAGCAACGCCGCCTTCAAGGAAGCGCCACGGGGCAACTTTTTTTTTATTTTTTAAAAATGTTAGGAACGATAGATTATGGTGGGACTCCTGTCCGCAGCGTTGATTTCTTGCTTTATGTTTGACATTAGGAACGCTACATAAGGGTGGAACTCCAATGGCGCAGCATTGGGCTGCCACAACAACCTTACAGACCGCTTCTGTTCGAATAGTGCTATGGCGCTATGAAAAATTTTCTTCAGAAATAGCCGGAGAAGCGGCAATCACCTTGACGTTGACAAACCCGCGAGCAGAAGTGATTGTCAGGGATTCAAAAGCAGCCATTGGCAATTTCGCCAAGGGCAGAATATCTCCCATCTCCTTGGGAATTCTCAGGAATTACCCGGAAGACAGGACAGACGTGTGATTGGTTTGGGTACCGGCTCACTCGTCAAACCCGGGGAACGAGGCAGCCCACGATAAAGCCCGAGAATCTATCGGCCGAGCTGTGGAGGCTAACTCGGACGTCGAAATCACGAGAGATGGTCTTAATACTTTCCATGAGATTACTCAGCATTATAGACTAGAAAGGCTAACCTTCCCTGCTCCGCATAAAAGCCTAAACAAAGAACAGGAGGTACTGTGGAGGCAACTTCAAACAAAAACTCTCCCTAATCCAGCTGTCCTAAGCCATGTGTACCTGGATAGATATAAGTCGGAGTGAAGCAAATGCGGCGACAAAGCCACCGTAGACCACATTTTCTGGGACTGTCCGAGAGATCCCCAACCAATATCGCTCAAGAGGCTCGCGCTCCCGGGCCCGTGGGAGACCTTGTTGCTCAGCTCTAACCTGGAAACCCAAGTACAGGTGGTGACGAGAGCCGAAGAGGTCGCCGCCAGCCTCCACTGACGGCCACCTAGCAAGATCAACAAACCGATTTATAACTCAAGACGATAATAAACGTTTTCCAATTCAATCCAAAATTTTAGACTGGAAACCGTCCCCCTATCCTCTCTTCCTCTCCCCTCACCTTTTTCATTTCATTTTTCAATTCCTCCAAATATCCTTTATTTCCGCAGCCTCAGCTAAGGTGCTTCAGCGTCGATGGCAGATGTCGGGGCTAGCAAAAATCTTTTCCTTCCTTTTTACTATTATTGTAATAAAAAAACGGCTACTACCAGAAAGGAAACGGCGAAGTAATCGTTTTTATGAAGGAGAAACGCTAAGGCGCCCGTGTGCTGTGCGATGTTAGTGTACATTAATGATCCCCAGGTGGTCGAAATTATTCCGGAGCCCTCCACTGCGGCACCTCTTTCTTCCTTTCTCCTTTCACTCTCTCGTTTATTCCTTCTTTTACGGCGCGGTTCAGGTGTCCAACGATATATGAGACAGATACTGCGCCATTTCCTTTCCCCCAAAACAAATTATTATTATCAGCACAGAGATGAGCACAGAGAGCAGTGGAGGGCTCCAGAATAATTTCGACCACCGGGGGATCTTCAACGGGCACTGACATCGAAAAAGCACACTGGAGGAAAAACGCTAAATCGCCCGTGTGCTATGCAATGTCAGTGCACGTTAGAGATCCGCAGGTGGTCGAAATTAGCTCGCAGTCTCGGCCGCTCGTTTTCGGGAAAGAGATGAAGCTTGATCCAACACTCCTGCCTACCACAGCAAAGCCAGCTTCAAGGAAGCGCCATGTGACGAAGTTTTCTTTAGTTTTAAATGTTAGGAACAATAGATTATGGTGGAGCATCATTGCCGCAGTGTTGATTTCTTGCTTTAATTTTGACGTTAGGAACGCTACATAAGGGTGGAACTCCAATGGCGCAGCATTGTGCTGCCGCAACACCCTTCCAGACGGTTCCTGTTCGAATGTCGTGTAGTTCGCAAGGTGCTGAGACCCTATGCCGCTATGAAAAATTGTTTTTGACGATAGGAAACGGTCCCCCTATACTCTCTTCCTCTCCCCTCACCTCTTTCATTTCATTTTTCAATTCGGCCTGCTATCCATTATTTCCGCCGCCACAGCTCAGGTGCTTCAGTATCGATGGCAGATGCCGGGGCTGGCAAAAATCTGTTCCTTCGTTTTTATATTATTTTATAAAAAACCACTACCACCACAAAGGAAATGGTGAAGTAATCGTTTTTATGGAGGAAAAACGCTAAGGCGCCCGTGCGCTATGCGATGTCAGTGCACGTTAATGATCCGCAGGTGGTCGAAATTATTCCGGAGCCCTCCACTACGGCACCTCTTTCTTCCTTTCATCTTTCACTCCCTCCCTTATCCCTTCCCGTACGGCGCAGTTCATTTTTCCAACAATATAAGCGACAGATAATGCACAATTTCCTCCCCCCTAAAAAAAAACGCAATTATTATTCAGGAATCATCTCACTTCTCGGTGGAACAACCCGCTTTCAATCCAGCGTCCATTCGAAACTAGAAGCGTTGGTACCGTTGGAAGCGTGGGTTCTACTACAATAAGGTGGTGGTTACAACTTTATTGCCACAAAATGGAAGGGATTAGTTGGGGCAGGCGCGAGCCCAGGGTGGCAGCAAGCCGAGGGCGACCTCTTGAGCTCGCGTGATGAGGGCCAGCTGCGTTGTTTTTCCTGAACTGGTCGAGTGTTTGTCCCATTCATCCGCCGAGGAGGCAGGCAAGAGTGTCGTCGGAGCGGGGTTGCTAGCGCATTCCCATAATATATGGTCTTGTGTGGCATGCGTCCCGTCGCCACAGTGCGGGCATGCAGGGTCATATTCACCGTTGGTGATTAAACGTAATCGGTAGGGGCCAAGAATGGCCTTTGTTTGTAGGCGTCTGAGTGTGGCTTGCGCCCTGTCCAGGTCGGGGTGAAGAGCGGGATACGTGCAACTTAGCCCGCGATGAAAGTTTGTAATCTCCGCGTACGGCGAGGCGCCTCGGCGGGGGCGTCCGCTCCCGAGAGGTCTCCCGTCATCCGGTTCGTTAAACCTACAGTGCGCCACTTTCAACTGTGCGTTTCTTCGAATCTCTCGCAGTAGCCGCAACACTGTTCAGATTCAATTCTACCCGTCATCCCTAGCTTCGAATGCCGTGCTGTTCCCTCTTGGTTTTTCTCTGGATCGCATGTGTGGTGGGTGTTTTCAGCTGTAGATTTGTGGAGGGCTATCCTTTGCGCAAACGGTGGTGCTGTCGGCGCAATATTGGATAACAGGAAAGTTGCAGACCAGGGAACATCCACATGTCCTTGAGCGATAAAGTGACCCGTGGCCCTGGCAAACGGTGCCTCGGAGATTGTAACTTCTGTGGCCGCATAACCCCGCTATACTATTCTGAACAGGCAGGGTGTCGGTATAGTTAGCGTAGGCTGGGAAAGGGAACGGTTAGATAACACACTCCTCCGTGGCTTCTCCGCGCTGTAAGCGAAGGAACGAAAGAGGAAGCGAAAAATAAAGAAGTGCAAAAGAGGCAGCGTAATTGACGGCTACGCAGTAATTTCGATCGGTTGGCGTTGTTCAACGAGGACTCATGTTGTGCAGCACACGGGCGTTTTTCGATATAAACAGCCCCTGAGGTGTCTGAAATAAGTACAGTTACTCGATTGAACAGCGTAACAATCCAAGGGGCGCCGATACACTAGATACAAACGCAGCACTACAGTGTTCCAAACGCCCTACGCCACAGCTGTTTCCGGCATTGAAGAGCAGGGATGAAAAGGAGGATCTTTTGCAGATGCAGCCGCTGACGCTTCTGGGGACGCAGTTGATGCAGCGCACCATTTTCCTCTCAGTAGTTTCCCTGACAGCACTCTGAACTGCCCTTTGTTTGCACGCGGCAGTGGTTAGGCATAGCTAGAGCCCGTCGGCAGGCCCGTGCACTTTCCTCTATTATCCTGTAATCGCAACAACATGGAAACCTTAGGGAATGTATATCCTCAGACATGGATGTCTGCGATAATCTTACAATACCACCAAACGCCGATGTCGGAGGTCGCCAGCGAGACGCGTATTAGTTATTCCGACTGAGCTAAGCCTGGGCTAGCGTCGCCGACTTGATTTTTTTTGTCGTCTCGCACTCAGGGGGACGTCAAAGTGTGGCGGCTTCTCTTTATCGAGCGAGTGCTATGGTTGTGACCGCGAATCGCGCATCGGGGCCTCCTTTGAGAGCAATGGCCACCGCAACGACAGGACATAAACTCTGAGATTGGCGCGCGTGTGCTGTGCGATGTCAGTGCACGTTAGAGATCCCCAGTTGGTCCAAGTTATTCCGGAGCCCTCCACTGCGGCACCTCTTTCTTCGATGATTCGCTTAGTCCATGTTTTATCCCTTCTCTTACGGCGCGGTTCAGGGGACCGCGGATATGTGAGACAGATACAGCGCCATTTCTTTTCCCCCAAAAAAATTTTTCAGTGTCGCCTGGCTTCACCGCGCACCGGACGGAGGCTCGCTGCTGCAGTGTTTGCGCTCGCACCCGCGCTCACGAATGGGCGCGGCGCTGCTCGAGTATGAGCAATTGACCCAAGGCCCACCCCCCCTACGGCTCCTGCGCGCCCTGGCCTGCTGCCTCGGAGGTACAGCGAGAGATCGTTGGCATATCGGGAAAGCGGAGCACACCCCTCTGTGCTTTGCAGCAGCTGGCCAGAGACGTCATACACGAGGAGCTCCAGGACCATCTCCTCGTGTACACCGACGGCTCAGTGGCTCACGACAGCTGCTCCCTTGCTGCTGCGGCCACCATCTCCGCCCTGCGACTGCACAGCCAGCAACACGCCGCCTTCCTGGGCTCCTCCACCACGGCGGAGTTGATGGGGATCCGGCTCGGGCTGGACCTGCTGCTCACCATCGGCCCTCCGCCGCCCAGGAGTGCTCTGCTGTGCGACTCCCGCGCCGCCCTCAGCCGCCTGCAATCTAACGGCCGCGGTACCCTAGTAGTGCGAGAAATTCGCTTGCGCATCGAGCGCCTCGCGCAGAGAGGTTGTGTTGTGCGTGCACAGTGGGTGCCCGGTCACTGCGGCATCGCCGGCAACGAAGAAGCTGACGACCTCGCGACCGCTGCACACCAACTACCTGCCAGCGATCTGCCCCTTGCGCTGGAGGACGTGCGTGCGGCCATCCACGACCATCTCCGAAAGCAGCACCCCGACCCACGCATCGCGGGAGGTGAGCGCGTCGACAGTGTCACCGGCTGTCGCGCACTTACACGGTCACAACGTGCAATGATCCTCCGCGCGCGCATTGGCTGCGAGTGGCCCGGGGAACGACGGGTGCATCACAGAATCGCGACGAGTGATGTGTGTGACGGATGCGGCGCTAACACTAGAACACCTGCTCCTTCTCTGTGCCGCGTTCGCCGATGCTCGTCGCGATATGCTCGCGGCCTATAGGGCGCAGGGCATACTACCTGACTCCATCAAGACGCTATTGTGGCCGCAGGGCAGTGCGCGCACTCGTGAGCGAACTTTGGTGAGCCTCTGTGCATTCCTCGAACACACGGGCTTGACGTCCCGTCTGTTCTCCGTCAGGTAGTTAAACGCAGTGACCGAACGCTCCGCAAGTTCTACCTTGAACGATTAATAACTGGACGCCCCACTCCAGTTGTAACCAACACAGTGATGTGCGCGTGTGTCATTTAATTCCTCTAAAATGAACTAATCACGCGCACAACCTGGACACAATTCTTATTGTGTATATAGTTTACATATTACTTCTCCCCTTAGAAAAAATTTTATTTACATATGTACACATGCCAAGGTTACCGGATACATTTGACATTCACAAGTTGACATGACGCTCAGCATGTAAGGCGAGCCAATTAGAGTGCCAAAACATCTTTGAATAACTAACAGGAATTTCTTGTGTGCGATTTAAAGCGGCGTGGCATGATTATTAACAGTGAGTGATACCGGAAAAATCTGACACGGAAAAAAAAGGGGGGGGGGAATAAAGAAGAAGACCCTAGCGCCAGTTTGGTCTAAAGACCAGAACAAGACGTTCATTGTTAACAGAAATGAATGGGCATGACCACTGCCGGAGAAACTCTTCCTCTCCCAAGAAAAAGAGTTCCTCTGACAAGAAACTGATCAGCTCCCTTCTAAGACGGCCAAGTATTGGCCACACAGCTCGGCGTCGAAAGCCACCAGCGACCGCGGTGCATCGATTGCGCCATAAACTAAAAAGACCTGCAAAAATTAACAGGCGAGCAAAACGGCCGCTGGGGAAGCGGCCGCGGGAGACAAAGCTCGAAATGCCCTGCCCACGGAATCCCGCATGAACGGCGCGCCAAAAGACACGTGCTACCATGCAGGTGACTGTAGCATGGCGATTAGATTCCGGAAGCGGGCAATTCGGACAGGTACTGGAGCGTAAAACGTCCCACCGCTCCAGCCGATCACAAGTAGGCAGCACTACCCAACCAAGTTTCCACACAAAGTCACGTAGATGGTCTGGGAGAGGCGTCGATGTTATGCGCGCCCATTGAACGCGGCGCATCGGTGAGCGGCGAGCCGCCGGCACAACAGGCAACAACAGCGAGCCCATAATATTCACGACACGGTCTGTAAGGATGTTGACGTCAGGTGCTACTGCGCTTGCATGCCTGAAAAAGGCCACTGCCGTAGTATATATAGCGGTAGGCTTCTCTGATTGAGGACCATGATTAACTGGGGCCGAGGGATCCAACAAGCGCAAGGAAGGGCCCAAAAAGTACCGCGCCAGGGTTCGCGCCGGAGACGCGTCCCCCAGCAGGATACGCAACATGCACTTCAATGCTAACAGTGAGGACGTGATGGTCAACATTGGGAAGGCAAAACCACCTCTCTCACGTGGTTGTCCAAGAACAGCACGAGCCACAAGCTCGGTTCCGCCTGACCAAAAAAAAGAAAAAACTGTAGTCTGCACCCGCCTTATGACGCGCAGGGGTGGTTTAACAATGTGGCAAAGATACCAAAAGGCACCCAGCACGACCGACTGAACCAGGTAGCGCCTCTCAAGCAGAGGAAGGTCAAAGGTCTGTGCCCTCTGCACACGAGCTGTAATACCCTCTACGACCGAAGACCACATACCATCCCATACTCCAGCACAGTCGTAGGTCACTCCTAAAATGCGCATCTGCTCACACCACTGCAAAGGTATTGTACTCGTTATACGTCTCTGAGGTGACCATACAAAAAAGTAATGACTCTTGGAATAATTAAGAGCAGCCCCCGACAAGGAGGCGTACTCACGAAACACGTTTAAAACTTCGAGCAGGCTGCGTTCATCAGCTAAGTATAGCGTGATGTCATCTGCATAAGCAGTGACGCGTACACTCTCACTGCCTGGCAATGCCAGACCGCTAATGAGAGAATGGTGATTGACTGCCAAAAGGAAAGGCTCTAATGCTAAGACAAACAAAAGAGGGGAGAGCGGACAACCTTGACGGACGCCGCGACCAACATCAAATGCGGTACTTTCCCAGCCATCGAGGAACAGAGTGCTTGAAATATCTCTGTACATCTCTTTAATAAGTAGCACTAAAGAAGGTGGGAAACCGAAAGCATCCAGTGTACCGTAAATATACTCATGCTCTAGAAAGTCGAATGCCTTCTCTTGATCTAGAGAAACAAGAAGACCCTGTGCGCGCCGCCGTATAGTATACTCTAGGATATCTCTCGTTACAGAAGATAAACTATGTATTTCACGGCCCGGAATGGAGCAAACCTGGTGGCAGGAAATGAGGGACGGGAGAAGAGCCCGTAAACTGCGGACGAGTAATTTTGCTAATACTTTAGAATCTGTATTTAGTAAGGTGATAGGGCGCCAATCTGCCGGACATGTCGAGAAAGAAGACTTTTTAGGGATCAGAACGATGCGGCCTCTTTTAAATGAATTAGGAAGGACATTCCGAGTGAAACAGATTTTTATCACTTCCGTGAAAATGGGGCCTACTATATGCCAGAATTGTAAATAGAACTCCACAGGAAGACCATCCGGCCCAGGCGTTGAGCCTCGTTTCATGGAATCTAACGCCTCCTTGATTTCGTCTGTTGTTGGCGGAGCCATAAGGCCATCATGAAGTTCATCCGCAACCTGCGGCAAGCCTGCAAAAAAAGGGTGTGCGGAAACGTCATCGCGATGAACCAAAAAGTGCGACTGAGCAATATCCCTGAAATGGACGAAAAACGCACTGAAATTCCTGCCAACTGGCTGGGCCACAGCACCGACGGAAGAGGTATAAGCAGGGGCACCTTGAGCGCACAACAGCTCCTGGCGTGCAAACCGAAGCACCTCTGGATGAGAAGTTGGATTGCGCCGACAACGCCATGCGGCCGCTGTCAGAGAGGACGATCGTAAAAGACGCTGGAGACGCTCTGAAAGTTCCTCTTTCCATGCACACATAAGCGCCGATGGCGACGGGGTGCGCTGAGCTATACGGAGCTTCGCCGTCATAACACGAACCTCAGCTGAGACGCGAGCTCTAAGGGCTCGACCAGAAGCGGCGCAATGGTGACGCCACTGCTCCTTCAGACGATCCCAGTCACCAGGCACGGCCCCAACAACCGAAAACCGCAAGGCCCGCGTTAGTCCTTCTCTCGTGCTGGCATCGTGAAGGATGCGTACATCCAAACGCCATGGTCTGAAAGGAGACACTGCAGCCGCCGGAACCCTGAGCGACAGAAGAAAGGGGCGATGGTCTGATATGTGTACTGGTGAGGATGGCAGCGTTATTACATTAGCAGCACCCACTGTCCTCGAAAGGCCCGTCGGTACGTACGCCCTGTCTAGCCTGCTTGACGACAATCCGCGACGCCAAGTCCACACAAAGACGCCGCCATGCAGGAGCTCATAAGCATCTGTTAACAGAAACTGGTTGACTAGGCGGCGCAACTCGCGCGCATTCCAGCTTGGTCTGCCTCTGCCAGGGCCCTGCACATCAGCGACCGTATCGAGCACGCAGTTGAAATCGCCCAACATCACAACGTTTCGTCCTCCAAGAAAATACACATCAAGATTTTTATAAAATGAGTTTACCAAATTAGAATGCGCAGGTGCGTAGATGCAAAGAAGTCTCAGACGAAGTGAGTTAAACGTGCAGTCGAACGCCAGCACGCGTCCAAGCGCATCGTAGGTAACATGATGGTCTCGCAGAAGTATTCGGTTCAGAACAAGAACGCCAACTCCGCTAGAACGCGTGCTAGCGTACGAAAAGAAAGCATCAATACCAAACCTACGCTTAAATTCCAACACGTCACTGAGGCGAAAAAAATTAGTTTCTTGCAGGCAGAGGATATCGCAGCCCGATGAACGAGCGAAAGCGACCACCTCGGTCTGCTTCATAACATTGCGAAACCCTTGCACGTTAAGCGTGATGATGTTAAGTGTAGCCATTTTGGTAATGAAAAAAGCCAAAAAACAACGAGTTGTGATGTCTAAGCAATACAATGCGCGCTACGAACGGCGCCAAACCATCTCACTTTTTTTGTAGAGTCGGACCAGAGGAGGCACGAGGCCTCCTTGCCCGACCAGAAGAGTTGTCCGAGTCCGTAGTTGACGTATGTGGACGCTTTATGCTGGAGCTCAAAGCGACCATCTCAACATCCGAAGAGAGAGTACTAGAAGTGCTGGCGCTAATCCTCGACGCAGAAGAGGACGGCGACTGCACAGATTCCACGTCAGGAGATGGCCTTGGCTCCTGCCCAGGCGAAATATTTGTGCCGACACTAAACTGCGATGACGAAGGAGATGACGACGGCGGCTCGGCTCCTGCCCAGGCACGATGATAGTCTCGTCGATGACGAGGTTGACTGAAGAAGCTGAGGACGACAAGCTGCTCTCGTCACCATCGGCCTCAGATACGCTGGCGTTGTCGCTCAAAACCGCAACGCTGGCTGCAGGCTGCCGCGCAGGCTGCGAGAGCGGCCTGTCCCCAGCATCAGAGACCTGCAGGGGCGCAATGGGCTCGGCCTCCGTAGCGGCAGGTACACTTGGAGAGACTGAGGCTGACATAGCAGGCACATTTAATGCCGGCTTGCGAGGTGCATCACTGGACGCATCAGCCGTAGGCACCGCTTCCTCCACCGATACATTCAGAGACGCCGAGGAACCACTCACAAAGCCGTTGGTGTCGGAAACGCCGCGTTCCTTGATGGCTTCATCGGCTGCCTGTGCAGCCGGTGGAGGTGCAGGTCGGGCCGCAGCCTCAGAGTACGAGGGCTTGATCGCGCATGCCACGGTAGCGTGTGGATCACCACAACGTCGACACGGCAGCACACAACCTTGGCCTTGGTGCCCAAAGACGCCGCAGCGGGCGCAGAACGGAGCCGTACACTGTGCTCTGAAGTGTGATGTCGACCCACAACGTCGACAAACACGCTGCATGCCTTTGTAATCGCATGTCACGCGGTGGCCAGCGACCTTGATGTAGTTAGGCACGGGCGACTCGGGCTTCATTTCCATTCGGACATACCACGTCCCGGTGGTGACAGTGGGACGCGACCCCATGATGCCGCGACTTATGTGCAGCACCTTGCCATAAGGAGAAAGAGCCTTGGCAAGGGCATCACTTGGTACTCGGGCGGGCAGAAAAAGAACAGTCACCTGAGTCACCTGGGGGCTCAGGGGAACGATGGGGACGCGTTCGTTGCCGATGATGAGGCAAGACGCATCAACGATGGCAGCCATGGCGGCTTCACTCTTTACGGTAACTTGGTAGTTGCGTCCACCGAAGTGCTGGACACAGTAAACTTCTTCCAAACGAACTACGGAGGCTGTCGCGTCGACGACATCCTCCGGACTAGCCCCCTCAGGGACGACGACATCAAAGGCAAGGGCCTTTGTAGGTGGCTGGCTCACCATGTTGAGGCGCCCGCCAGCCGAAGGGCACCGGAACAAAAGATCACTCTTGGTGGTCGAACACCGGCCACCGACGCAAGCCGGCGGCCGGAACGCACGCAGGAACACAGCAGGCCGAGCACGATCTGACGGTCTGAGCGCCAATCTAAGCCAAAAGGCCGAGAAGCGATTGTGTATATAGTTTGTACATATTACTTCTCCCCCTATCCTCTCTTCCTGTCCCCTCACCTCTTTCATTTCATTTCTTCATTCTGCCTGCTGTCCTTTATTTCCGCTGCCCCAGCTCAGGTGCTTCAGTATCGATGGCAGATGCCGGGGCTAGCAAAAAACTTTTCCTTCCTTTTTACTATTATTTTTAATAAAACCACTACCACCACCACCCTCTGAGCAAAGTAGCTTCTAGGAATAATTGGGTTTCGAAGCGGAGTCACCCTCCACTTGTTGTCTTCGACTTCCTCAGCGCGCGTGTTCGAGACGCGCCGGGACCTTGCGTTCCCATAAGGAGCAGTGGTAAAGCGTTATCATACAATTCCCTTTGGTTCCATACAGTCTTTTTTTCTTTATGCTTTCATGGAGGCAGAAGCGCCGGCACGCGCATGACGTCTCCAAGCGTAGCCAATGACGGCGGAACACGTGCAGCTCGTGGCGTCGCATATGAGCCAATCGCAGAGCGGAAAAGGCCTCTATAAAAGAGAAACAGCGCAGCCATTTTGCCTTTCTCTAGGGGCTCGACAGGCAGTCAAGACGTCCGTTCCGTTGATTGCCAATTGTGTTTGTGGCCCCGCTATCTAAATGGGGAAAGGAAAGCGCAAAGACATGAAGAAAAACGACTCAGCTGCTGGACCTCCAGGTGCGTAGCGAATTTCCTTCCGGTTCTGTGGCCTCCGCCGCTGTCTCGTTTGGGTGCTCGATCCCTTTGTTCATCTGGCGTCACATAGTGGTCGCTTTAGGCCTAACCTCGTGGGCTACGATGATTGTGTTCTAAAGCATATTTTTGCGAGAAGCCTGAACGAAATGCACGAGCTTCGTTACCCGTTTGTTTTCGCTATTATGCACCATCGTTTTTACGTGAGCGTGAGTGACCGTGACTTGAGAGAAAAAAAGAACCTGGTTCGGTTGAGCCGAAGCGACCTCGGCAGCCTTCTAATCGCGTTAAGGTGGGTTCACGTGCAAGCAAATGAGCGAGCAGAGCGATAGAGCGGCGCGTTGCATCGAAGAATTTGCACATTTATTGAACCTCTTTCCTCTGGCCGTTAGATGCGCCGCGACCGCTCGAAACGGCTTTGTGCGCCGCGGCGGCACAAATTGCTAGCGTTTCCGCTCCTATGTGAAGTGGCCTTTGGACTGCGTACGACTTCGCGTCTCCGTTCCTCGTGGTTCGTACAGTGTCGCCATATGCAACGCCAGTATTGGGCTCGATGCCCTCAGGCTGTGACAATAGCCTTGCTTTGTTCGAACAAAGCCCGCACGCTTAGTGAAATCGCGAAGCCTTCAGCTTGCTCAAGCTCCAACCTGCGTTGTGGACAATGCACTCTTTAGATATCATTAATATTAGGCTATTTTGTTATGACAACCAACGTTTTGCATTGATGCTGCAGTCTCGGGAATACTTGATGTTGCGGTAGCATTGCTATACGGTAGAATGTATGCGGAATGAAGAAAATTACCAAATTCCAGGCATGCTACGAACGTCAGTGCTAACAGGTTATGTGAAATACCTAACTGAAGCGCATAACCCAATACAAAGGATCGCGTCGCTTCGCTTCACGTCATCTTTTGTTTTTAATTTTTTCTGAGAGGACCCATAAAAGGGGTTCCAGCCGAGCCGCGCATTTGTGACCGGCGGCGCGTTCCTGCCGTGAATGCCTTGCCGAACGTTCGCCTTGCGCACGCGCACTGTTCGTCTCGACGCTCCTCGAGCACGCGCTGCTGCACGCGTCGCCCGTGCGCCTGTGTGTTCCGTCCATGCTGCTGACCTGACACGGGACGGGTGCTGTGGAACGCTCTTCAGCTTGGTCAGTGCCTTGATCCACGGCACGTTTCCGACCGCTGCTGTCTCGTTTTAGCCCGTTCTTCTTGGTGCACAGCAACCTCTCTGCAGCTCCGCACCCCAGTCCCCTCAGCGCATTTACGATTCCTTTATGGTTTATTTGGGTTTAACGTCCCAAAGAGACTTAGGCTATGAGGGACGCTGTGGTGAAGGGCTCCGCAAATTTCGACCACCTGGGGTTTCTTTAACATGCGCTGACATCGCACAGAACACGGGCCTCATGAATTTCGCCTCCATCGAAATTCGACCGCCGCGGCCACCGAACCCGCGTCTTTCGGGTATCGTGTTTCTGTTCATTACTCTGTTACCGTCGCATTTTTGGCTTGGGCTATCCGCATTACCCGTCACAGTGGCTCAGTGATTAGGGTGCTCGGCTACTGTTCCGGAGTACCCGGGTTCGAACCCGACCACGGCGGCCGCGTTTCGATGGAGGCGAAATGCAGAGGCGCTCGAGTGTTGTGCGATGTCAGTGCAGGTTAAATATCTCCTGGTGGTCAAAACATTTTCGGAGACCCCACTACGGCACCTCTTTCTTCCTTTCTTTTTTCACTCGCTCCTTCTATCCCTTCCCTTCCGGCGTGGTACAGGTGTCCACCGAGATATGCAAGACGGTTACTGCGTTATTTTCTTTCCTCAAAAGCCAATTTTCAAAAAATACCTCTCCCCGGATTGTGGTCGCTATTTCTCGCGACTGCGTGTTTTTTTTTGTTGTTTTTTTTTTGGGGGGGGGCTGCCGGGTGAAGTCAAGGCGGCTTAACAGCTTGACGAGTTTGACCTTGAACCGAGGAGAAACCATGTGAGAGCTATGACGTCACTTAGCCGCCACCGTCGCGTTCATTGTGATCATTGGCATTGTCGTTCACGATGTTGCGGACTCCGTCGATTTTGAAGAAAGGAAGGGAATTGGGGAAGCGCGTTTCCTACAGCGAGCATGTGCTGACATTCTCCGTGACAGCAAGCGTTATCCGCGGCAAGGAACGTGCATTCTTTACGCCCGATATATAAATGAAAAAAATTGAAGGCAGATTCGACGGACGGTAATTCGAAAGTTCAGCCCAGGTCTCCGCAAGCCGCCAGCTACCGCTTGGCAGGTGTCGTGTTACGTTGCTAGCCCCCCTCCGGCATCGTCCCGTAGCAGCCGCCTTCCGGCTGTCCATTCCTCTCGCCGTGTCAGGTGGCGCTTCGCTCTGCTACTTCGTGCCAACACGTCACCTGTCACACTCCGTAACACGTCATCTGTCAGGTAGCATGTTACAACGACTACGATGCGGAACGCAGGGACGGGCGAGCTGCGCCCTAAACGGAATGAAACTGAAGAAGTCACTGCAGTTGAATACGAAGCGAAAAGTTTCACCACGTTTGGTAAAGCATTCATCGCATATGCCGGAGAATAACCTTGGGCGACCGTCAGCCCAACCACGTTAGCCGTGTATGACCGTACGTGGTACAGTTATGGCGTCGCTCTTGACCCTTTACCCATGACCTTTAGTTCACCTCTGCTCTTTGACATTGGTTGATACTACGTCTAAGCCATGTCGTGTGTGTATATAATATAGAACGGCCGTGAATGCAGGCGCTGCCATGGACGAGCCTGAGGCACTTTGCAAGCGTCCTTCCTTTTCGCTGAATTCCAGGGTTAGCCAAGTTGTTTTTTTTGTTGTTTTAGAAAATTGTTTTCATTCTCACGTATACAGCTAGACGAAAAGCGTGCGCGTGTGTCTCAAGTATATTGAACGCGCGGCGGGGTTTGTCGTTTGCCGCTTCTTCGTTGCGGTGGGGGGAGGGCTGATCACTTTTGTGTGAAAATTAAGACCCTGCGCGACAGCTATTGCCTCGCACTAAGTTCTTCAGTGCAAGGGCTATACGACGCTGTTTGGGGGAGCTGCATGTTTAGTCGCGTTTAGTCACGGAGCATGCCATTATCGGCTTACACAGCTGTCTGAGTTGGGACGGCTGTTCCGACCTGTTCTCTCGACCACAGTATACTGAGTTTTCGGTCACTGACCATGTCAACTATGTTAACTGCAGTCAG
This sequence comes from Amblyomma americanum, assembly GCF_052857255.1. Classification (NCBI taxonomy): domain Eukaryota; kingdom Metazoa; phylum Arthropoda; class Arachnida; order Ixodida; family Ixodidae; genus Amblyomma; species Amblyomma americanum. Next base: position 335,230,995 of record NC_135497.1, read on the forward strand.
CTGACCACTTTCACATGGTCAGTAAACCGAAGATTCATTCTGCTGACCTGACCAGACGGCATTCCATCAAACCATCGACTAAGTACTGTATACCAGATGTTTTTTCCCGTTGAGCAGACAAGGGAAGGGGACGAAAGGGGCTCGTTAAGAAATACATGACGCAAGCCAACAGTGACCGAACCAAGGAGCATAGGGAAATTTAAAAAAAAATATTTTGTGGTGTTCATCAGTGGGGGCTTAATATGGCAATGACTTTTTAAATAGTCTCTTTGCGACCTTAAACCCTCATAAAAAGCGAAACTTTTTAAAGATAATTCATTAAAAAGCAGAAGAAAAACAACCACATGCCGCCGGTGGGATCCGAAACCCACGACCTTTGAATTTCGCGTCCGGTGCTCTACCAACGGAGCTCCGGCGACGCCTGTCCAGTCTTCTGCTTTCGGCAGTGTATATATGCGTGTCGTAACGATCGATATGATCGCAAGCGCAGCCGATATATAGAGCCGGCGTTAAATTGGCATTTTCGGCTCGCAGCAGTGCCTTCGGCCAGCGGTGGCAACCAAGCCACACCTCCTGCTCCGTCGCCCGCCGGTCCCTCGTGGGTTTCGTTCGCGCAAGCACTCCAGCAGGGCGCCGCGGCCAGCCCGCAGCCGCGCGCCGTCAGCGGCGGCCCGACCACGGCCGCGGATCCCAGCGCTCACCCCACCGCTCAGCCCAGCGCCTCCCGTCCCAGCTACGGGGCCGCCGCCGCCGCGGGTTCCGCCAAGGTAGCTTCCATCAGCCCCCGGCCTGCATCCGCAGCAGCCGCCGTGAGTGGCACTCAGCCGGCAGCAGCTGCCCTACCACCGTCGCCACCAAGAACGCCGCCCGTCGCGGTGACACAGCAGACCCCCGCAGCTGGCGACCAGGCCACTTCAGGCGACGATGTCAGGATCAAGGTGCGTACTGTTTTCCGAAAAGGGCTTCATCTTGAGCCATGCCATGTAGTTCGTTTAACCTCGTTATAAGGAAGCTGAAAGTTCGTTCACGGCTGTTGCTTCGTTATATGCACTGTTGAAGGAGCTCCCGAGGGGAATCGTAATTCCTTCGTTATATTCATTATTTCGTTATAAACAATGCTGTGCATCTCGTTATGCCAGCGGTCCAAATACATTTGAACCTCTTTACAACGAAGTTGAAGGTTTCCGGCGGTTACTTCGTTATAGCTGTAGCTTTGTTATAGCCCCTGATGGCCGAGCTTCCACGTGCAATCATAATTTCTTCGTTATATAAGTTGTTTCGTATTAAACCGCTTCGTTACAAAGAGGTTCAGCTGTTAGCTTCAAGGCAAGAGGAAACCTCACCTCTCCAAAACATCGACTTAAGTGGACGGTACGAGAACCGAACTCCGGTATAATACAACTGAAGAAAGAAGCGGCATGTGCCTCTCGATAGAGGCCCTCCAGCCAATGGCGTCGACTGGTTCCCATGACGTCATGGTTACTCAATCCTCTTGGACCTGTGTGACATCTCAGGGAGTGGCATATGAAAGGATATGAACCACCGCTTGATCAGATTGACAGCGGCGCCCGGAGAATCGGCCGACGCCGTAGGCTGCAAGGCGTCCTTTGAAGTGCATCCGTCGCTTCTTTCTGGAGTTCCAGCCGACTACAGGGCTTAGTTTTTACTGCTGAAAAGTGCTGTGGGTAGCAAGCATCGTGGTAGTGCATGACGTATAGGGCGCTCTGGAAGTGAAACGTAAGATTTAGCTGCTGACAATGCCTAGATCGAGAACAACGTTTCGGAACCGCTACGGGTTCCTTGGTCAACAATGAGGAGGACAAGGCGAGTGGCTGAAATTTAAAACCGAAGTTTTTGACGTAAAGACCGTACTTAAATGAGTGGTTCGAATCAGACCGGGCAGCTGCAATACATTTCGATGGAGGCGAAGCGCTAAGGCACCCCTGTGCTTTGCGATGCCAGTGTACAATAAAGATCCCCAGGTGATTGAAATTATTCCGGAGCCCTCCACTACAGCACCTCTTTCTTCCTTTCCTCTTTCATCCTTTCCTTTTTCACTCCCTCCGTTTTCCCTTCCCTTATAGGGTGTTTCATGTGTCTGCCAATATGTGAGAAAGATACAGCGCCATTTCCTTTCCCCAAAAATCAATTTTCAATTTTCACAGTTTCTTCTGTGAGGTTCAGGGCCTTAGTCTCACCTGGATAAAGGGTGGCTCAAGCAATTGGTGCGTCGTCAGGTTTAGCCTTGGAGTTAACTACTTATACGCCGGCGGCCGAGTGTTTTGTTGCCAGCGTATGAAATATTGTTTTTAAAGTGAAAGCTTTACTGGCCACAGGTTGAGCAATTTTGCATGATTCCTGGAGAGGACGTGGAGCAGTAATGACACATGGCATTTCTCTCTTTCGCTCTCTACCCACTACTGTGCATGCCCCACTAGTAGCACTGAGCCACAGGTGTTCCACCTGCCTTTCCTCAAAATCCAACTTTCAATTTTGTTTTCTCTTTCCTCTTTCCCTCCCTCCTTTATCACTTCCTTCTTGGGGTGGTTCGGGTGTCCACTGAGATATGTGAGATGGTAACTGTGCGATTTCCTTTCCTCAAAAACCAAAGAAAACAAGTTAGTGGAAGGACTTGGTAGAGTTCATTGGAGTTCACAATTTTGCAATGACCATTCATTTTCACGAAAGGAAAAGCGCACAACCAGGAAAGGCGCACAACCGGCTCTGCGGGACAGTGGAGAGCTCAATCTCGCTTCCCCTTTGTATATCCTGGATTAGCTGGGCTAATCCAACCCGCCGCGGTGGCTCAGTGGTTAGGGCGCTCTGCTACTGATCTGGAGTTCCCGGGTTCGAACCCGACCGCGGCAGCTGCGTTTTTATGGAAACAAAACACTAAGGCGCCCATGTGCTGTGCGATGTCAGTGCAGGTTAAAGATGCTCAGGTGGTCGAAATTATTCCGGTGCCCTCCACTACGGAACCTCTTTCTTCCTTTGTTCTTTCACTCCCTCTATCCCTTCTTTTATGGCGCGGTTCAGGTGTGCAGGGATATATGAGACAGATGGTGCATCATTTCCTTATCCCAAAAAGCAATTATTATTATTATTCCTATTATTATTATTATTGGGCTAATCGACATTAACTTTTCTGGCGGGAGGGGGGGGGGGCGGAAGGAAATGGTGCAGTGCCCCCAACCGCCCCCGTAAGGGAAGGGACAAGGGTGGGGGGAGTGAAAGAAGAAACGAAGTAGTGCCGTAGTGGAGGGCTGAGGAATAATTTCGACCTCCTGGGGATCTTTAACGTGCACTGACATCGAACAGCACACGGGCGCCTTTCGCCTCAATCAAAACGCAGCCGCCGCGGTCGGGTTCAAACCTGCGAACACCGGGTCAGCAGCCGAGCGCACTAAGCACTGAGCCACCGCAGTGAGTGCAGTGTCTTTTTTATTCACGCGTTAAATGCGCTTTTTCTCCAAGCGAAATGTGTCACTGTCGAGCCCAAACTTCCACTCTGACAAATTGATGTTTCCTTGGGCTGTAGCTGTTGATTCTCATAAATTACGCGTCTGCACATTGTCAATTCATAGAAAGATTCCCGTATGTTGCTCATCTTTCACTGTTAATGAGCGGCTGGTGCGTCTTTCCGACCTCCACGAATGCCGAAATTTCCACTGTAGTTCCTTGTGCCGAGCTTCGGTGCCGGGCGCCGGTTTGTTTCATCATGAATAATTAAATTTTTCCAATTTTTTTCACCCCAATTGGGACCATTTCTGTGGGCCACCTTGGACATGTGACGTCACCAGCTGCATGCCCGTCGATATTTGCTCGGAGATTGGTCAAGAAGAAAAAAAATAAGACCTTTGTTTTTGGCCATTTCACACAAACAGTGGTCTGTCGCTTACAGTCTCCAGTTTAGTCAGTCAACGCACCGAGAGGTTCTGTGACAGTATGCATGACGACAAGCCTCGATCTCGGCGTCATACTTGGGGAGAAACCGAGTTTTGGTTTCGGCGTTCTTTGTTTTTCCTGTTTTAAAGAGCTTCTACTCAGGATTCTGAAAAACGGGTTTTGAGGCACAGAGAAGGGACTCTTAAGAAATGTGATGCGAATGGGAACACAATACCACGTCTAAACATATTCAAAATAGCCCACATTTTCCCTTTGAGTGGTTCAGAAACCTTGCAAGAAATGCTTCTACAGCTGTGGCACCATCATGGCCTTGGTTCACTGTATAAATAATTTAAGGCAGAAAACGAACAAGTAATTACTGTCTCGCTTTTGATGAACACTGCGACTACGCAGTGCGGTTCCTTGATTTTGCAATCGTCCCGATCGTCCCTGTCATATCCGCTCAAAATAGCACAAGGCTCTGAAATATAATCCGAGGAAAGTACAGGGTCGGTTAAAAGTTCTCAGGCCAAAGGGTCTGCTTTTGAGCTGTATTATCAGGCAGACATGACACCACCAGACTCAGAATATCCGTAGAAAGCGGAAGAGGTATCGTTCTGTGCTCTGGGAACCTTGATAGCTTTATTCGCGTCTTAAATGCCATGATATACCGATGAAACAAGCAAGCCCTCTGGCCCCGAAACTTTTGACTAACCGGGTACAGAACCCAATATTCAGAACCCACAATCCCGAGCGAAGGTTGGCGAGCTCTTTCCAGTGACTTTTTCACGCCCGCGCATTTCTCCGCCTCGCGCTCCTGCGTATTTTTGTTCAGATGTGTCAGTCGGTTAGATTAAGAAGTAAGGCAGCTGCTATGGCCGCTGCCAGTAATAAGCGTCGCTTCGGCGGTTCAGGAAGCCCCCCTGACCCCATTCTACAGGGGGGGGGGGGAAATCCCGAACGCATAGGCAGCCGGCGGTGGGGCCGAGTGGGTAGGGCTGGCTGAACAGAACCGACCTGTGAGCATGAAAAGAGTGATGAAAAGATATAAAAAGGCTCGAAGACGCTGAAATTTAAATTTTGACTGCACATAACGTCGCTTGCACAAAACATTTTAAACATTGTCACTGGAGGATATTCTTGTTCAAGCGCTGTCCTTTAAAGGGCTCGCTATAATGCACGGGGTGCAGGAGGCTTTTTCCATTAAGACCCACCGGAACCGGTCCTGCGCTGTAGTGTAAATCGAAGACCATTCGGCCAAACTTATGTGACGCTCAACACACGAAACAGTGCGTCCATACTTAATTGTTCATGCTCTGCTCTAATTACCTCCAAACACGGCGCAGGAGCTCGAGAGAACCCTACCCTCTCACTTCCCACGGCGGCCTGCCCACGGCCAGCTGGGCCGGACCATACAACTTCTTGCCAACCACTTCAGCATCGAGATACCGACTGGCAGCGTCTACCACTACGACGTCGACATCTCCTCGGAAACTGCCAAGGAGACCAAGGTTCCTGAGCAGAAAAAGTACCGATGCCTCAGTACAAAGATCAACAGGATTGCCATCGAGCTCCTAGTAAAGAAGTACCGGCAAGACCTGGCCAACTGCATCCCTGCTTTCGATGGCCGCAAGAACCTGTACACACGCCGCCAGCTCAACTTCCGCGAGCGGACATTCACAGTCGACCTCGAGGAAGACCAAAGATCCGAGAAGTTTATAATCAAGATCCAGTACGCGGCCACAGTGAATCTGGACGCCCTGCATGGCGTCTTCCAAAAGCGCGTACAAACTGTGCCCCAGGAAGTCCTCCAGGCCATAGACATCGTCTTGAGGCACAGGCCCTCGATAAACCTTGCACCAGTTGGACGCTCGTTTTTCAGACCGCCGGGACCCAACGAGCACAATGACCTCGGAGGAGGCCGGGAGGTGTGGTTTGGCTACTACACGAGTGTTCGACCCGCCCAATGGAAGCCCATGCTTAACGTCGACATGTCAGCAACCACATTCTACGAGTCGCTTCCACTGGTCGACTTCATGTGCAGGTTCTTAAGCGACAGCCGTCGTGTGTTGACGCCCGCAGACTTCCGGTCATTGCGCGACAACCAGTACGTGCGCCTGAATAGGGAGCTCAAGGGACTCCGTGTCAAAGTGACGCACCTTCCGTACCCGCGCAAGTACAAAGTGGTCAAGATCACGAGGGAACCTGCGAAGGAAATCTATTTTGAATCAGAAGGTAGTCAGATCTCCGTCGCCGACTACTTCCAGAGCCGCTACAGGCGCTTGTCGTACCCGAACTTCCCTTGCGTGCAGAGTGGCAGCCCGACGCATCCGGTCTACATTCCTCTGGAGGTGTGCGAGCTGGCCGAAGGCCAGCACTGTCGGAAGAAGCTCGACGAGAGTCAGACCGCCGAGATGATCAAGCACACGGCCAAGCCGCCAGCCAAGCGCTTCCAGAAGATTCGTCAGTCCGTGCGCGACATGGTCAGCAGCTCGGACAAGTACCTGCGAGAGTTCGGCGTCAAGATCAACACTGAGCCCACTCAGGTTGTGGGCAGAGTGCTCGACCCGCCATCTCTGGTATTTGAGAACAACACCATGTGCAAGCCGCGCGACGGTACGTGGGATCTCCGAGGGCAGCGCTTCTACAAGGCGATGTCCATGACAAAGTGGATTGTTCTCAACGTGAGCCGCTCCGCGCACAAGGATTCCCTGGAAAACTTCATCAGGATGCTGATCCGCATCGGCCAAGAACTGGGCATGCGCATTGCGCAGCCGCTTGCGGTCATCACGTTCGACACAAACCGCCAGCCCATGCGGACCGTTCTCACGGAGCAGCGCAAGCAGTACCCGCAGTTGGAGATGGTTGTGGCAGTGATAACAAAAGCCACGAACTACGCTGAGATCAAGCAGGTGGCAGAGACTGAGCTCTCTCTGCGCACACAATGCATCTTGGACAACAACGTGGTCCAAAAGTGCAACGCAGCGCTCATCCAAAACTTGTGCCAGAAGATGAACGCCAAGATGGGCGGTATCAACAATGGTCTCCTGATGCAGGAGAAGCCGAAGCTGTTTCATACGCCCGTGATCGTCATTGGAGCAGACGTGTCGCACCCATCGCCTGGAGACAAGGTGAGGCCATCCATCGCCGCGTGCGTCGGAAGCCTAGACACTGTACCGTCCAAGTTTCACGCCACCATTCGGGTACAGATTGAAGACTCCGAGGCTAAGGCGCGTGTGGAAATCATTAGAGACCTGAAGGACATGATCAAAGAATTGCTACTGGCTTTCCACCGCGCCACCAGGCACAAGCCCAAGCGGATCGTCTTCTACAGGGACGGAGTGAGCGAGGGGCAGTTCTTGGAAGTCCGTAACTATGAGGTAAGTAACTGCGCCTACTACTATACTGTGCCCACTAAACGCTCATCTTGTTAAGACAGTTTTTCCCGCATTCAATGTCACTAGTGTCATTGGATAACCTTTGTCTTTGGAGAAGCCGACTAGCTGTGCATATACGTAACGACACCGAATTGATCTCCACAGGGATATAATTTCAGGACATCCAGGATATTCATTTCTGGAGACGTCTTGTCGGCGTTAGTTGACCTCAGCTTGATCGTTTCTCTGCAAAAGGTGGTAAACATCCAAGACTGAGGCCTCTGGCGCGGTTTTGTACGTATCCGCTCCGCCTCTCATCCTTCTTACACACGGGCGATTATAACTGCTGTGCAGTTGACCGTCCGTTGAGCTGAACGACAGTTCGAGGTGTTATACCCGTGCCACACGGTCAAGTTTTAGGTCATTAATTACTTAGTAAATCAATTTTTAACGCAATTGGCGCGGTGCCACACACTTGTATTTAATGACATTAGACAGACTAACTGGCGTTTGCGACCTTCTGAGTTCGCCACACCTCATTCGCTCGAGATCTGTATACTCTTTTCGCCATTCCGCATGCGGAAAGACATGCAACTTTTTGTGTGAAGTCACTACCCAGAGTATAATCGTTTATTCATAAACAACACTATTTTTAATAGGAATTCATATGTACTGTTATCCTGTGAGCTGACACACGAGTTCTACTTTTACACACTTGTCAAGCAAGAACAGTGGCGTTTTCTACAAAATAATTTTTATATTATATTTGAAGGGCATTGCTGTTATACTTTCTCATTAACACTGTTTATATTCAGGGCTTTTTTTACTGCCTTGAAGGCGGTATCGTCACCGTGACTAGTTAAATTATTTATTTATTTATATACAGATACCTTATAGGCCTCTGGAGAGGCATTGTGTAAGGGGGCGATACAGAAGTTAGTGAGAAATAGGCCAGAAATCCAAACATCATATTAAAAGTACAGCAAAACACACAAAAAACGGTGAGTTCAGATAAGATATCGCAATTCATTAACAGGGATAAAAGTAAAAAAACCACTTTGCTTCATGAAACAAAATCAGGAGAAATGCACGAAGATTTATACAAAAGCCAAATAAAACATATCAGGCATAAATGAACAAAGCTGCGCATCACGAAACCGAAGAGGCAATAGTCTCAAGCTGCTGAAAACGAAGTTGTACGAATCCTGAGTATTTAAATGACGTGCTAACCGTTATCAACGAAATGTTTGGGTAGATGTTCGCGAAAGGGGTCTTGATTAGCCTGCAGGGCGGTGCAGTCCGGAAGATCGTTCCAGAGACGAATGGCACGCGGGAGTGACGAGAAGTTGAAATCATGTGTGTTGCCATAAATTCGGCATAGCTGCAGTTACAAGTAGGAGGGACGTTGTAGATGTGCTGGCGGTGAATCAGTGGCATGGACGTATTTGTGAAAGATAGATAAAAGGGCAGTCTCGCGACGAATTTGCAAAGGATGCATGGAGCGAAAGTTTGATCTTCAGTTGGGTTGCACTGGACTGATAACTGTAATTTTGCCAAAATGAGACGACAAGCCCGATTCTGGACAGCTTCCAACTTTTCTATTAGATATTTCTGATAAGGTGACCAGATGGATGAAGTGTACTCTAGCTGCGGTGCTACAAAAGTAATATAGGCTTGTTTACGCATGTCAGGGGTAGTGCATAGCAGGTTACGGCGAAAGAAAACTAGTGACCGGGAAGCATTAGCGAAAGTGGTGGATGTGTGTTCAGCCCGAGTAAAGTTTGGTGAAATATGGACGCCTAGATGCTTATACTGCGTATTCCGAGCCAATGTATCGTTATTATTGCGGTATGGAAAATTCGAAGTTGCGCATTTTCGGCTAAAAGTAATTATATTACACCTAGAAATGTTTAGTCATTAGACACGTTTTACACCAGTCGTTTATGCAATCGAGGTGACTTTGAAGTTCAAGGTGGCCATTAGTAAATTTTATTGGTCAATGAATAATGCAGACGTCAGCAAATATGTGTATCTAAGATGAGATTGTTGCTGGCAGGTTATTAATGTAAATTATTAATACTAATGGACAGAGGAGGCTTCTAGCGCCGCGCCCGATGTAACATCGCAAACAGGAAATTAATACTTGTTAACAACGGTGTACTGCTGGCAATTACAAAGAAAACTACGGACCCATGACAGAGTTAAAGAATGTAATTTAAGCGCACAAAGCTTAGATATTTGTCGGCAATGTTCTACCCGATAAAATTCTTTGGCAAAGTCCAAAAAGGTGGAAGTGGGCAGTTTTCGTGCGAGTGTTTGTTGCCACTTTTGAAAACCGGTACAACCTTTCCTATTTTTCAACCGGTGGAAACCTCACCTGTAGATATTGACTGCTTAAAGATATGAAGGAAGATGATTTTGGAGACAGAAATGGCATGTCTTTAGTATTTTGAATTGATTTAATCAACACCAGAAAAAGAGGGTACTAGGTTATTTATCAGGTGTACTAAGCCATCAAGTGTAATGTCAACCGGCGCCATGTACGGGTAACCAAAATCAGGTACATACGAGACGTTAGGATTATCTTCTTGGGTGAAAATATATGCGAAAAACGAGTTAAATGCTTTAGGACATTCAGCATCGAAGTAGGGGGTGCTGTCAATATCATGTATTGATATATCATTGCTGACACTGTTCGGACGTATTGTTTTGAAGGACTTGCTTTTATTGTTCCTAAGTAGCGCAGGAAGGGCTTTTTGAAAAAAAAAATTTTTCGTCACAAAGGCCAGAACAACAGAGGTTTAGGTAGGTTTTATATTTACCCGGCGCGCAGGGCGAACATTCGTGCTTTGTATTTTTGTACAACCGTTTTTTTTCTTATTTCTCATGCATTGATGCTTTCTTGTAAAGCAAGTGTTAGGTTTATGATTTGATAGCGTGATAAGCCGGACATGTTTGGCTACTATTTCGGCGAGCTTGCCTCTAAATTGAACCCGCGGTTATATTCTACTGACTTATATTGAAAAGAGGGTGTCAGAATATTATCAGAAAACATTTGAATTTCGTCATTTATTGGATTGTAATCTCCTCTGTTTAGTTGCGAATCAGTAATGTCAATAAATCTGCCAATAAATAATAATGTCGTTAAATCTGGACGTGTAGCGCCAGCTCCGAAAAAAATGGCATAGGCAAACTTAAGGCTACAAACATCTAGAAAGTGCGCGTGTGGCACGGGTAATAAAAGGCAGCGCCACCTGCTGTTGAGATCTCAGCGCAGTGGAGATACGCAGTTGGACCAGTCTACTGACCCGCTGCATCGGCCGAGTCGGCGGCATTTCCGGCTGCCACATCTTGCTATCTTGGCTAATATAAGTACAACTACAACTTCCATTATAGTCGGATACAACTCAAGAACCCAGCAACTCAAGAACCCTGAATGGACTCTCTTGCAGCCAATGGCATAGACCAATTCTCATGAGCCTGCTTGGGTAACCACGTGGCGAATGCTAGATGAAAGGGGTTAGTCTCCCCCCTCACAGGGAAGACTATTGTCACTGCCACGGCGCACACCGCATTGTCAGCCTTGAGGGCTCGTGATGATAAGCCGAAGCCATTGGCTGGAAGGGGGTCCTTTTACGGAGAAAATCGGCTTCATTCTTGAGTGTATCCGACTATATTCGGATTAGTGTAGCCAGAAAAAAAAAAGGCCGCGAAGTGGCACCAGTAAAACAACGGCTGAGCGGTGAAGCCGGACGTTCCTGTACTGAATTTTTTTTGGCTCTGTGTGGTTGTTCACTACAGGTATACTGAAACGCCAAGCTTGCACAGAAATTTTTGTTGAGTGAAGTCAACTAGGTGGTCAATGCGCAGAGTTATGTGCAAACCGATCACGTGATCCGGAATGTGGACCGCGTGAACTCAATTTAGAGGAGTATGCCGAGTAACTGCAGCCGACTGTTATTCATTTAAGCGTCAGTTGGAAAAGCTGCACTTCCGTTGAACTGAACGGTAGCTGAAACGGCTCGTTTAACCAGAGTACAACCGATAATAGCATTGCTTAAAAAAACGGTGATCTTCGCCGTACACTCTTTGTGAAACGACAATTGTATAAGATACGACAGCATAGTTCGTGAACATCCAAATTGTTTGGTTTACATTCTGAACTAGGTAGATATCGTGATGATTCGAATGGCCTTTCAGCCTTGACCGACAGTTTTTGTTTCCGCTCTAAAATCTCGCAGGTGAGCGCCATCCGGCTGGCGTGCAAGGAACTGTCTCCCAACGAGACCTACGAGCCAGCAATTACTTTCATCGTGGTCCAGAAGCGGCATCACACGAGGTTCATGCCCGCCAACGACCGCGACGGCGTGGGCAAGTGTCGAAACGTCCCACCAGGCACGACCGTAGACTCGGTGGTCACGCACCCGCTGGACTTCGACTTCTTCCTCTGCAGCCACTTCGGCATCCAGGTAGGCGTCCTCTTCTCCGCTCTTGTTGCGATTGTCAGCGGGAAGAAATGGTCTGCGGTGTTTTCGTTTATGAATTTGCGGAGGAAATAGTCCGGGCGCCGGCATCGCCAAAGTCGTGTCGCGTCGTTAATGCGCTACAAATTCCAGGAGCGCCTGCGGTGTAGGCCTTCCACATCTTGAGGAAACGGAAGCATGGTTTTCGAGATCACCTACGCGCGAAACTGTGACGGAAGGTTTCCGCTTTACATTGAGTCCATCAGGAGCGCTGTGTGTGACTGTGACGTCATCGTTCACCTTTGGGGAAGCGGTATCGGAAGTTGCGCATGGGGGGCCTCTATGGCCAGTGCTCAGTGATGCTGTCATGTGGATATGGTCATTGGTTTTTATTCTCGAGGTGGCGTCTACTGAGACATGATTGCAGAAGGTTGGGTGAAAAGAGAAGCGCTTGATGTTTAGCTCGTACGTAAAAGATGGAAGCGGCTTTTAAGTCTCAAAAAACGGTCAAAAATTGATTTTTGTTTAAATAGTCGTGTCGGATTGTATGCCTCGGTGTTTATGCTGTCCCGAAGTCGGGACACCGACATAGATGACGATGACCGACCAATGCGCTGATGACAGCCAGCCAGGAAATAATAGTTATTCACTGTATTTATTGGCGCGAGGGCATCTAAGGCCAGATAAAGCCAGAAACATGTTGTGCATGCGGCATTAGAAGCAGGGCAAGTGCATGGGTTGCTCATGGGCACTGCCGGTTTTTGTATATTGCGTTTAAACACTGTCCTTCCCACGTAATGGCGCATTTAAACCGCAAACACCACGCCACACCACATCGCACCACAAGCAGGACCACACCGCACCACCACATACCTCGACACGATGCGACACAACATGACACGGCCCTTGGAATTCTCGCATGTGAATGAGTGTACTCCTCGGCGCACCCGCAGGGCACCAGCCGGCCGGCCCACTACTATGTCGTGTGGGATGACTCCAAGTTCAGCGCGGACGACCTGCAGAAGCTCAGCTTCTACCTGTGCCACACATACTCCCGATGTGCAAGGAGCGTGAGCATCCCGGCCCCTGTGTACTACGCGCACCTGGCCGCCTTCCGTGCAAAACACCACATCGCCAGCAAGCTGGAGACGTCCGGCGCGGTCAGCCAGTCGTCTGAGGGCGGCGGTGACACAGTGTTGACCACTGCCCAATACGTGGAGGCCGTCAAGGTGCTGCAGGAACTGCAGGCCTCCATGTACTTCGTGTAATGGAGGAGGTTCTCCGCTGCCCCTGCATTCCGGTTACGGTGAGCCTGGAGGCGCACCACTGACGTCGTACCCAACAGTTCTGGAGAAAAGCAATCTGGAACGGGAAAACGTTTAAAGGCATTTGCAGGGAGGGTGTTATATAGGGTATAGGGAGGGTATTATGAGCGCAGTGTTCCTCATATATTGTAAAATTCTACTACAACAATCAATATATCCCCAACCTACCGCCTGCAGGCTTGCATTTTTTTTTGCTATTAACGTTTTTGCTACAGTCCAAAGTGTTCTTCATTGGTTTTCTATTACAGTCATAACTGCTCGATGCGAGCAATGGAAACAGTATAAAAGGAAGATTTTTCCAGATATCGGAAGAATGGGCCTTGAATATTTCAATACCAGAATCTTACACTTTCCCAAATTTCAATTTTTTTTGTCGAAGAATGTTGGACATGTGCGCAAGACGTAGAGGACAAGATATACGTGACACACAGTGGACATCTTCTCCCGGCCCTCTTGGCGTTGCACTGTCGTGTGTTCAAGGCGCAGGTGAAGTGGTATGCATGGGATGGACGATAAAGATCACCGCTTTACGAATGCCGTATAGCAACATTTTTTAATGCGTTTTGTTGTAGTGAGAGACGACTTAACTGTTAAGTGCTGCTCCGCCCACATTAGGGCCGCTGCATCGAATTCCTCCACGAGGAAAAAATTAATCGGTTATAAATTCGTTTTGTGTTACCTAAACTAGAAGTTTACCACCAGACGAAATTTAAAACGAGAAAATTTTGATCCAAATTCTATGATCGGAACTTAAAGTGTTTCAGTTTGGTTCATTGTAAGCTACACATCACAGATGCGCAACTGAATAGGAACATGAACACAAAGCGCTTGCCTTGTGTTGTGTGCCTTTCACGTGTTTAATTGCGCTTAGTTCAGCTGTGCATCTTCTATGAGCGCACAACCAAAATTTTCCGTTAAATATATATGCGCCTAATATGCTTTTTTTTGTCATCCTAATAAAATGTTATTGACCACTGTCCGGCGATATTTTCTCTTTTTCTCGCTGCCTGCGCCCCGACTTGCTATACTCATATATGCTGTATGTATTGCAGGCAGAGAAGAACCTGTACTGAATTTAACCGGCTTTCTGCACCTTGAGAGCATTTCATAGCTGCACAAAAATGCGATCTAACTTTAAAATCCGCAGCCTTCGCGACGTTCAACTGCATAGCCGTCAGCTAGTTGTCAAGCCCCGCGGGTGTCCCTTTGCGATAGATAGAGCGAGAAGCCCTTTAATTTAAACAAGAGATTTTAGCTCGCATGCTACACTCTAAACACAAACAAACGCCTATATGGGAGTAAGAAAGAGAGTAAGCTGCCTCCTAGCGGATAGGACAGCTTACTTCCCTTTCTTACTCCCTTTTTACTCCTTTCTGTTTAGAGCATACTCTACATGGGGAAGAGTATTGTGGCGAAAATATCGTAAGGCGAGAAGCGCGGAAAATATCTTTATAGCAGTAAAAGAATAAAAAAAACAATTAATATAATCTAAGCATAAATGGGCAGTCAATTTGCGCTGAGGTACATGGACAAGTAATGCTACAAGATATTAAATGGTGATGCGCAGTATGTCATACAAAGGGGCTATCAGTGTTCACTGCATGAATAGTGGATAGTGGTGAGACTTCAATTCATAGCGGTGAGTTGTTTTCTATTTGCCTATATAGGCGACATTGGCCTTTTCGAGCGGATGCATGGATCTCGGAGTTCGTTCTGTGAGATCGCTGTATATGCCATTTGTCACTGTTTTTCAGCATTCTCTATAGATACCAGTGTGATGAACATAGAGATCAAAAATCTTTCTTTGTGATCGGAAACAATCGCAAAAAATCGGAGACTATGAAATAACGGATTTATTTTCTTGGAAGAGATGTATGATCAGTATCTTTCAGTTGTAGCTCCGCAAGCCTGGTATGAGCAACTACTAATCGGTGGTTTTCGTTGTTAGAGGCTCGGGCTGGCTTTGATTCAAATTCGACGGAACAATTTCCAGGTTAGCGTAAGTCAGCCAAGCCGCCACTAATTGCACCTTTTGTTTTCTTGCAGGCTCGCAAGGCGAAGGATTTCCTTGGTTTTGTTCTTTCATGTGCTGTCCGAAGAGTGCGGGAGCCTACATTGTTGTTTGCTGTTCTTGTGCCTTGAAATCTATTAAGTTCTAATAAAAAAATGTCGATAAAGTTCGCCGTTACATGAGGTTTCCTTGTCTTGCAGTCACTGGCGCTTGCATTGGCCAGCGTTGTCCGGATCCAGTCTTTTCAACTACAACACATGCTAAAAAAGTGATAGGGTTTGGAAACGTAGTTAAGCCGAGTAAAGGTGCGAAAGCATGTGTTTGGCTAGGTTGGCTCAAGGTTTTGCTTGGCTGGTTGTGTTTTGCTTTGCTGTGATATTGGGCTAAGGTTAAGCTCTGAAAGAGGTTAGGCTGATCTGATCTGTTCACGCCGCAGATGGAAGTTGATATAGACGATGACGTGCAATGGACAGCATGAGTGAGTGTGGTTTTTTGACACGAGGCGTGATCGGCTTCGGAGATAGCACAGTGCTCCTTGTGTAGTGGCGAGCGAATCTGATCTGTTCGGGCCTCCGAGGGTTCATCGCCCAGTCGCAGCAATACTTATATTTTATTTCTTCATGCGCCTAGGTTGACACTCAACGTCAAGCTCCGCGCAAACTCGGTCAGCCGATTAGACTTCGTGAGCTAGTCCCTTCCCAAGCAGCGCAGGCAAATGGACCAATTTTGCGAATGACTGATTTCACTCTGGTGATAAAAATTTGCCAGTATATTCTCAATATTGGGCCGATTAGTTGTGCTGCTGGGTGTCAGTACTTCGCGCACCTTTGTGTGCGCACCGAGACACCCTTAGAGCGTGTGGGGGTAGCGGTCTCGGTGCCCATAGAGATGCCATTGACTCAATGTGCCAAGTTCAGCCGGAGACCAGCTACCAAGAGCCGAGGGGGTTGGTCGTTTGGTGCCCAGCCTTCGCCGGTCGCAAGCCAGAGAATGGGTCGGAGCCAAAGGTTCACAAAACCAAACAAAGCTTATACAGCAGAGAGACGATACAGAGGATTTCGCAATCATTCGTACGAGCACATACAAAGTGATTTACAAATACAGTGCAACTCATGCAAATTAACAATCGAGAGAGATTACAATTCAACAGAATCTGCATTTAAAGCGCACTAACACAGAGAAAAGAAACACAATTTGTTCCCCGGGCACTGGGAGAGTAGACGACCTGAGGAGCACGACAGGGCCGATCCACAGACTGGCGCACGTTACCTCGGTGGTCCGTGGCTGGTCGAGTGGTGTTCTCCCGGGAGTCGTGCGTGCGCGCATGTCAATGTTCCCGGATGTTCCCTCTGAGGACACTTGACTGCATGCCTCAGGCCATAGCGCCCGCATGCACGCCGGTAGTGTTCGGTTTCGGCACCGGCCTCGATCGGCGGCCCACGTTCTTCTTGAACCCTTTCCCTTCGAGCAGAGTGTGCGGTCTCGTCACTGCTTTGGCGGCAGAGTTGGCGTCACTCCGTATGCCAGCCCTGCTACGACGGCGCCGCTGCTAAGCGCAGCCACTGCCCACTGGACAAAGAGCCTTTCCAGGAGGAAGACATGGTGTGGACAACCATCAGCAGGGGCAACGTTCTCGGCCGAAAGGTACGCCGCTGGAACTCTGAGCACGGCTGCGATGCCGAGTGCGTGGCGTCCGCCATGTTGGAACACTTCGCCAACACCTACCAGTACCACGCCATGATCTCCCCTTGTGTATCCAGATGGTCCTGCACCAGGACATTGCGGAACATCTGGAGCGCGACTGTTTATCGTCCCGCGCACGCGAACAAGACGATAAATTTGGCAACGTATTCATGCAAATAAAAGAAGCGTTAGGAAAGATACAGGAAGGGAATGGTGCCCTGCGGATGAAGCTGGATTCATTCGAACAGTGTCTGCGCCCTGAGACTTAAAACACAGTAGCATCTCAGTCCACTACTATCGCCAGTGCAGTGACGGACGCTCTAGAAAACAAGGTTTTTGGGCTCAAGACCTTGGCCGAGACGGCATTAGCTGAACACAGGCGCGAAGTCGCATCGGAAATCAGGGACGCACTGGCTGGAAACGGGAGGTCCATGAAAGAGGTAGTCATGCCAGAGTGTGAGCGGACAGCGCTGTTTATGAAGGACAAGGTCGTAGAAGCCTTGTGTGAAGATCGCACGCTGGGAGATGCCGGATTTTTAGCTTCGGCGGCGTCTGCTGGAAAACAGGCTGCGTCAGTAGACGGCGAGGCCAAAGCTGAGGAACAGCTGGTCATCGCTTCCCTGAACATCGGTGGTGATTTTCTGGACAAGTAGGTTCCGTTCGAATGAACCATATATGACTGGGATGAATTTCTCTCCCAAGCACGTTCTTCGCCATTCCGCACAAGCAGCGATGACCAGCCTAGCTACCACCATGGAAACCTTATAGTTCCGTGCCAATGTTTTCACGGCCACCGTGTTTGGCCTCGTGTTTACATACTCGAGGGCTTGTGCGACAAATTCCTGAATTGACCCATGGATAAGAAGGTTAAGCTAGTTCTCATCGATCCTAGCGACTGCACGAGACAATTAACTGTAAGGAACGCAATTCGACCAGTCCGCCGCTGCGCTTGTATGCCTACTGCCTTTGCCAACTGCATCAAGTTACCATGCTTTGCAGTAGGAATATACTACCGTTGCTAAGAGTAAGCATTCCGTATATTTAGTGACTGAAATCTCCTACGGAACTTGGGCAAAATACCCTGCCCCTAAATGTGAGCTCGCTAGAGGACAGCTTACTTTGTTTTTACACCTTTATCGACTTATTCGTGTATAGATTGTGGGCGGTATATATGGCACATCTTCGGGGTTACCGACAGGGGCGTATTTATGGGAGGAAAGGGAGCCCCCCCCTTATCTCGGCTGGACCCCATTATGTGGACGAAAAAAAGTCCAAGAAATACGCTGTTGAAATGCGACCAGCATTTCCAAGAGTAACACATGAATCTGCCCCTGGTTACCGACTCGTATCTCTGTCCACGAAAAGCCTTGCCTCGTTGTGACATGAGCACTACGCCAACACGCTTCTTCGGCTGTCGTTCCATTCGAAATAGTGAAATACGGCGAGGTGTGGGTGGGCAGCAGCAGAAAGCAGAGAACTCTGAAGAAAAGCTGTACGGGAGTACGAGGTTATGTGACATTTATCCTCCAGCTTAATCATAATTAATGCAGCCGACCCTGGTCGATTAAAAAATTGCTGGCTAATCCGTGCTACGCCTATATTACCCCACTGCAGGAATGCATGCCTACTGTTCATTGTTTTGATCTCATCCACACGCAAGCAACAACACAATGAACATTGTCAGCAAAAAAATCTATGCACTTGTTTCTTTGCCAAGATGGAATTAAATTTAACGCAGCACATGAAGGGAACAATACAGGCGTGAACTCACAACTGTTTATTCAGAAAGAACGCACGTACATATATGCAGTCATGCAGTGATTCATCATATCAAAATTTCCATAATGTTAGGTACGTCTCCAGAGAAATTATATTTTCGCTTCAAGCGCAGTGAAATGTCGCTGATACATATATCAGCCTTTTATTCTGATAAACGCTACCAGTAGGTACCGTTCGACTTCTGCCCAGAATCTTTATATTGGTCAACTTTGGCGAGCATTTACAATATTTGCACTTCTTTTGGACGTTACGTCGCTTGTAAACATTCAGCGATGACGTAGGCTGTACGATATGTCCGCTATGAATTATCGCCTGTTATCGGCGTCGCGGCGCAAGCACCTTTTTGGTACGCCAGGACTGAAACCCCCAATTTCAAATGTCGCCGACGCTTGTCTGTACGAAACCTTGAGTTTGCTCGGGAAGAGAAACAAGGGTCGCGCTAACCTCACCTGTGGCAGCACCTGCCATCGCACGGCTCTGGCGCATCGTTTAACAGCTGCGCCACTCCGCTGGCACTGGTATAAGGACTGCTAGCGATCTATGAATGAAAAGTAGAGAATGACCATTTCCACATACATGGGCATCAGCCCATTAACGCTATCGCGTCATATCCTTAAGGCGGAACCTAAGTCCGATTTCGCCCACCCTTTTCTGAGGCACCTGCTTGACATTGAAAACCGAGCCTGGAACCTAAATCGAATTGAAAACCAAAGTTCTAGAAGACTTAATTCGTAGGTGGCCTAATCGTGCTAAATCGTGCGCCATTCTTTTTTTTTTTAATTTCACTTACCTCCCAATGGTGTCACGCGTTCGAGGTGAGATCGTTCAGGCGGATTCAAGGAACCAGCACGCTAGCGTTGACACAAGCACACTTAGAGCCATTTTGTGCACCCGACAAGCCAACCAGACCCACAAAAAATCGCTCACGCGAAAGAAAGAACGCGGGCACTGTCCCCCAGTGCAGAACGACGTGTGATTGCGTACTACAAGAGGACATACGAGGGCGTTGAAGAACGGGTGCTCGAACGCTACGGAGTACGCATCACAAGAAAACACATGCGCATTTTAAACGGATATAAATGCACAGTGCTGTCAAGGAATACGTTCAGTTATCTCGTGAAGATAGTGAGCAGTCATAAGAAAAGTTTATCTCTCATATAAGTTCTCTTTTGTAAAAATCCCTGCTATCCCCTTTGTACTTCGCTGTGCGAAATTAGTCCGTTTTTAGCAGCGGTGTTGTTGTACAGTCGCACTAATTGAATGGCAACACTTACATGAGGAAGTGCCCGTGCATAAGCGTTAACGCTTAGCTAGATCAACGTGGCAGCAGCGCTGTCTTCTCGCGTCTGCGCAAACGACCCAACGCGTGGCGTTGCATACCCACACTGACACCTCAAAGGTGCAGGTTCGAATCCCAGTCGAACATATCTATTTGCACAGCTTTTATTTCCTCGAGCTGTCTTGTGCTGAGGACGGGCGGACAGATAGAAACCTGCGGACAGAGAGGTGACAGTGTAGCCGTTAAAAAACCCGTTGTCCCGTGTTAGGTGGCGGATCGCTATAGCAGCGCATGGTTCGTGTCACGGACGTCCTTGCACTGCAGCCCTGAAACAGTGTTCGTCTCCGTATGGGTTGCAAGTAGATATAAGGATAGGCTTGGCGGCCGTCTTACAGAGGGTTGACATCCTATGAGCGTGTCAACCCTATGAGGGTTGGACCCTATGTTGATAAAAGGCGAATTAGGAAAGGAGGGCCGGGGGGAGGGCAGCAGGAACCCATGAAAAGCATCGACCACTTTTGTGATTTCCAGAGACGGAAAACTCGCCTACAGGCCTTGAAAAACTGGTGCTCAGGTCTACCCCACGATGACGCCCCCGGCCCCTTTCCTACCGCGAGCCCGCTAGCGATTGTAGCGCCACCTCGGTTATTTGTAAACATTCAGCAATTCTACAGCTGTTAACAGCAGCAACACTAGTCTCCACTAAGAGGTCTTCTCAACGCGAAGTCAATGTATTATATCTATGACCGTCAAATCATACGTACAAAATAATTTTAGCGACGAAAGACAATCAATTAGAGCCACACTTCAGGGCATGAGGCGAGTAGCATTTATACTAAGCCAAGGCCTCCGAGATCGGGTATTAAGGTAGGGTTTGCTGAATGGACCTGACGCCAGTGACGCCAGCTATAGTCGGATACAACTCAAGAAGGAAGCGGCAGACGCCCGTCAAGGGAGGCCGTCCAGCCAATGGCGTCGACCGATTTTCAAGACGCCGCGGTTAATCTGATTTACCCTTGTTTATTTTCCATCCTTCTGCCACCGCCTCCGAGTTCAAGCTGGCAGTTCCGAAGGGAACGGTCATGCGGAGAATGGGCCGACACCACTGGCTGGAGGGTCTCCTCTGAGGGGCATTTGTCGCTTTGTTCTTGAGTCGCATCCGAGTAGAGCTAATAGTAACGTTGCCTGCGACCATGGCACAAGGTATTTTAGTTTGCTCAAGGTGGGGTAAAAGACCCATTTTCCAAGCATTTCACTCTGTTTAAGCCGAGCACCAGGCCAGGTGAAGCTTGTACCCACTGTATCACAGCTTCGTACCCAGCGACACTGGGGATCGAACCTCTCACCTCATGCATGCTAGACGGATGCTCAGCCTCGCTACTGTACACTTGTAGCACCGGTTTTCGCCTCGACTAGCTCCACCACAAATCATTTGTTAGGCTTTATCGCGGAGCACACGTTTCCTAATCTAGTACAAATGGTGGCATTGTTTCATGAAACTGTGGACAAATTCTTATGCAAGAAAAATTTCTCTTAGCTCAGGAGACGTTGATTGGAAGAGCGCGGGGTACTTCGCCACTGCTGCAGCGGATGCGTTGCTTTCATCGTCGATGGGCTTTAACCCTAGACATAGCCGTCAGAAACGCACGAGGTAATGAACAGAGTTCTTCAGAAGAATTCACTATGGCGGCGCTCTAGTACTGCCTTGTAATCGAAGCCTGGACCACGCAAGGTTCCCGCTGGAACACCGGAACTAAACTGACGCTACTGGCCCAGCCCTACCGAACGCCACTTTTGAACTCCCTTAGAGCGTCACCCGCCGGAATAACAACTATACGTTTAATGTAGTGGCATTTCGAAAACCTTTCCGGTCATTCGCAGCTCTCACTTTTCAAACAAATATATATGTAATCAACTTACCATCCTACCGGCTTACTCCGCTGTCCACGCAATTTACATCAACAAGCGGCTTCTTCCGTTGCAATGTCCTAAGATAAAGCATTGCTCTCCTCAATGCAGTTTCGATTCCCAAGTTCGCGCCGTGTCTTGATATCCGCAGCACACAGCAGGTGTCGCCAGCTGTTCCATGTTCGTTTTCGAGACAGATAGACGAAAAGAATTCTGCTTAGGGAGTAGCTGTGGCCAGCGAGGAGGTGAAAACGACCAACAGAAGAACGTCGCGTTTCTCATCAGGTAAACCGGGTAGATATAACTTCTTGGAAATATTGACAACGCAGTGCAGACCGGCCGGGATTCCGTCTGACCGTCTGCTGCCGCGCGCAAAGCTTCGCAGTCTAGTGTTTTCTCTTTTTACACCATACCGTGGTGTGACAAGGACGGCGGAAACGTGATAACAGTCGCACACGCAGACTGCATCCTCAGCCGACTGTGGCCGTGACGCTGCATGTTAGGACGCTTGAGTGCGTGCCTCCAGCGATGGCGCCCACGAGCCTGCAGACAGTGTTCGGTTTCGACAGAGGCTTCGATTGGAGGCCGACGTGTTTTGTGAACCCGTTCCCACCAACTAGAGTGTGCATAGTCTGCGGTCTCGTTCCTTCATCGGCAGCCATGTTACCCTGTCTACACCTGCTCTGCCAGTCCTGCTCCGAGGGCGCCGGTGCCAAACGCAACCACTGCCCCTTTCACAAGGAGCCCTTCCAGGAAGAAGACGTGGTGTGGTCAGCCTTCACCAGGGACAGTATCCTCGGCCGCAAGGTACGCTGCTGGAACGCTGAGCATGGCTGCGACGCGGAGGTCGTCGCATTCGCCATGTTGGAGCACTTCGCCAACGCCTGCCAGTTCCACGTCGTGAGATGCCCCGAATGCAGCGAGAGTGTCCGACACCGAGACATTGCGGAACATCTGGCGCGTGACTGTGAACCACCGCGCGCACGCGACCAAGCATCAGAGGACAACTTTTCGAACGCCTTTATGGAAGTCAAAGGAACGCTGGCAAAATATTGGAAGAAAATGCTGCCCTGCGCACGAAGATGGATTCGTTCGAGGACCGTCTGCACCCTGATACCAGTGGCGCCTTTGCAGCGCAGCGCACCAGTATTGCCGACGCAGTGACAGCCGCCCAAGTTTTCGGAGCTGACGACCGGAGCGGAGGCAGCGTTGGCTGAAGACCAACGCGAAGTCATCGCAGAGATCAGGGATGCGCTGGCTTACATCCAGCGAACCATGAAAGAGAAGAACAGCGAGGGGTGTGAGCGTAACGTGTCGCGTTTGGAGGACAGGGTCGTAAAAGCCGTTTGTGAAGAACGCACGCCGGCAGATGCCGGATCTTCACTTTCGGAGATGACAGCAGCTAAAATCAGGCGGCTTCAGTAGAGGACGAGGCGAAATCTCTGGAACTGCTGGCCGTAGCGTCTCTCAGCATCAGAAGCGACGTCCTCAGCAAATCCGTCCCGTACGTATGGACCATAGATGACTGGAATGGATTCTGCAGGAAATCGTCTGATCGTTTGCGTTATTTCACAGGCAACGATGGCCGGCCTAGTTACCACTATGGATACCTGTTAGTTCCGAGGCTATGCTTTAGCCGTGTCTATGTTTGGTTTCGTGTGTATATAATTGAAGGCTTGTTTGACAAGTTCCTGAAGTGGCCCATAGAGAAGAAGGTGAAGCTACTTTTAATCAATCCTTGCGATTGAACAAGGCAACTGGCATTAAGCAGCTCACTTTGTCCACTCCCAAAACATCCCCTTCCTGGTTTTAGTAAAGAAGTTGTGTTTGTAGGGAGTTCTCACACTAACATTACGGTTGACGCATTCAACAAACGTGGCTTGATCGGAAACAACAAACTCCTGCTCCGGCTCGAATTTTAATCATAAGCTACTGATCCGGAGATCCCGGGTTCGAACCCGACCGCAGCGGCTGCGTTTTTATGGAAGAAAAACGCTGAGGCGCCCGTGTGCTGTGCCATGTCAGTGCACGTTAAAGATCCCCAGGTGGTCAAAATTATTTCGGAGCCCTCCACTATGGCACCTTCCTCTTCCTTTCTTCTTTCACTCCCTCCTTTATTCCTTCCCTTACGGCGCGGTTCAGGTGTCCAACGATATATGAGACAGATACTGAGCCATTTCCTTTCCCCAACAGGCAATTTTCAATTTTTATGGATTGGATTGTAAAACTTTTAATGCGTCGAGAACAGATTGCAGGAGACATACTAGATGGCCGCTAGCCCATGGCTAGCGGCGACCTCATTGGCTCGCTGGAATGCCCATCCTTGAATCTTGGGGTACGACCTTACCAGCACGGCGTCCCACCGCTCGGGAGTAGCGAGCTGTATCAACTCCGCTTGAAGCGGATCATTTGCGCAGTTTCGCATAATGTGGTTATATGTGGCCCTTGCACCATATTTATGGCAGTTTGGGTCTTACTGGCCGGGGGTCCTTGAGGGGAAGCACTGCCGGATTCAGAAGGGAGCGTGTTTGCAGTCGGCGCTGCAGGTAACTTCCTGTGCTCTTGTTAATTATTTGTGGGGAGGGGCATAAGCGCGCCTGTCAAGTCTAAAGTGATGGGTGATGTCATGAAATTAGATGACCTGTCGGTCGTGAAATTCGGGTCGGAGGGCGCGCTCACTGCCCTAATGCGATAGCCCACCCTCTTCGATGACATCCTTGCCACCTCTCTCGGCGAAGGAATGGGACAAGCTCTTGGCCAGTTCAAGAAAACAACGCAGCTGGCCATCGTCACGCGAGCTCAAGAGGCAGCCCCCGACTGGAGGCCACACTGCCTCGCACCAGCCCCAACTAATCAATTCCATTCTGTGGCAATAAAGGTGTAACCACCACCTTAATGTAGCAGCACGCTACGGTGATACCAGCGCTTCTATTATCGAGCGGGTGCTGGTTTGCAAAGCGGATTGTTCCACCAAGAAGCGAGACAATTACATCGCCGTTTCCTTTCTTCAAAACCAATTTTTCGTAGCCCAGCGCTGCGGCATCGGGTCTCAGCGCTTTGCGAACTACACGAAATTCGATCAGAAGCGCCCATGAAGAGTGTGGCGGCAGCACAACGCTGCAGTAACGGAGTTCCATGATCATCTAGCGTTCCTAACATCAAAAAAAGGAAGAAAACGTTGTTTGGTTTGGTGTGAGGGGTTCAACGTCCCAAAACAACTCAGACAATGAGAGACGCCGTAGTGAAGGCTGCGGAAATTTCGACCACCTGGGGTTATTTAGCGTGCTCTCACGTCGCACAGTACACGGGCATCTAGAATTTCGCCTCCATTTAATTTCGACCGCCACGGCCGGGATCGAACCCGCGTCTGTCGGGTCAGCAGCCGAGCGCCGTAACTACTGGGCCACCGCGGCGGCTAAACTTTGTCACGTGGCGCTTCCTTGATGCTGGCGTTGCTGTGGTAGGCAGCAGTGTTCGACCCAGCGTGGCCTCTTTCCCGAACACGAGGTAACGACAAGCGTTTAAGCTAAATATTTAAACTACAATTGCCGTCCGCGCTCATCAAGTGAAACGTGGCGACTGCATTGCCATTCTACTCGGCGCTTTGCCTGAATTTGATAGCCAGCATTAAACACAGGTTGAAGTCAAACGTAGCCGTCGTATAGAGGGGTACTGCAGTAACTTCGAACACACAGGGTTCATTAAATAATTTCGCGTATACATCGAAACGGGGCCGTCGCTGTCAGGCTTTGTTCCCACGTCCTCTGGCTAAGGCACCTAACGCCTGATCACGAAGACACGCTCGGCACCATCCTTACATGAGTGCTGTGACGCGTGCTGTCGCTGTCTTGCAAACGCCACACAACTGACTCTACAGATAGCTCCCCACCAGAACCACCGTCGCTCCTACGGTCGCAGTTGATGCAAAGCACATTTTTCTTTCAGTAGTTCCCCTCACACCTCTGAACTGTCCTTTGTTTGCACGCGGCAGTGGTTAGGCATAGCTGGAGCCCGTCGGCAGGCCCGTGCACATTCCTCTACCTGTGATCGCAACATGGATAGCTTATGGAATGTATAACCTCGGACATGGATGCCTGCGATGATCTTACAATACCACCAAACGCCGGCGTTGGAGATTGCCAGCGAGACGCGTATCAGATATTCCGGCTGAGCTAAGCATGGGCTAGCGTCGCCGACTTCAGTTTTTTTTTTCGCCTCGCACAAAGGGAGACGTCAAAGTTTGGCGGCTCCTCTTTGCCGAGCGAGTGCTACAGTTGTGACCGGCGAACCGTGCATCGGGGCCTCCTTCGAGAGCAATGGCCACCGCAACGACTCCACATAAACTCTGAGATTGGCGCCCATATGCTGTGCGATGTCAGTGCACGTTAGAGATCCGCAGGTTGTCCGAGTTGATCCGGAGCCCTCCACTACGGCACCTGTTTCTTCCTTCATTCTCTTAGTCCCTGCTTTATACCTACTCTTACGGTCCGGTTCAGGGTTCCGCGGATATGTGAGACAGATATTGAGCCATTCCCCCCCCCCCCCCCAAATCCGATTTTTCAGACTGTCGCCTCACATGTGGGCAGTAAAACATACTCCTTACTCCGGGGCTTATCCACGCTAGCACGTGGGAATAAAATGAATTAAACGGATGCAATAACAAATACATAGAGACATAGGTAAAAGCCAGAAATGTTGACAAATCGCTACAGCTCTTTATTTGCCGCATTCTGGTGGCTCATTTATGTGGATCTCTGAGCTGAAACCACGGACTTGGACAAAATGGGAAATGAATGCTAGCAGCATCGTCCCATTTTCTCACTTTGTACGCCCGTGAACTTGGTATGCGCCTCTGTATTTTCTGAACTAGACCCTCTCAGCAAAGCAGCTTCTAGGACTACTTGAGTTTCGAAGCGGAGTCCCACTCCACTTGTTGTCTTCGACTTCCACAGCGCGCGTGTTCGAGACGCGCCGGGACTTTGCGTTCCCATAAGGGGCTGTGGAAAAGCGGTATCGTACGACGATTTCCTTTGGTTCCATAGTTTTTTTTTCTTTATGCGTTCTTGGAGGCAGAAGCGCCGGCACGCGCATGACGTCTCCAAGCGCAGCCAATGACGACGGAACACGTGCAGCTCGCGGAGAAGCATATGAGCGAATCACGGAACGGAACAGGTCACTATAAAAGAGTAACAACGCAGCCTTTTTGCCTTTCTGCAGTGGCTCGGTAGGCTGGCAAGACGTCCGTTCCGGTGGTTGCCATTTGTGTTCGTGGCCTGCTATCTAAATGGGGAAAGGAAAGCGCAAAGACAAGAAGAAAAACGACTCAGCTGGTGGACCTCCAGGTGCGTAGCGAATTTGCTTTCGGTTCTGTGGCCTCCGCCGCTCTCGTTTGGGCGCTCTCGTTTGCGCCAGAGAGAAGTTTCGGCCTTGGTGACGCTTGACGTTGCGAAGGCCTATGACAGCGTGGAGCACACAGTCCTCATTAACAATCTTGCTCAACTACAACCACCGCATTACCTCTACGCCTGGATTTGTGAATTTCTAAAAGATAGATTTTTCTTCTGTACAGACGGATCTTTTTGTTCTAATACCTATGGTCAATCAAGAGGTGTGCCGCAAGGCTCTGTTCTTTCTCCGCTGCTTTTCAACATATTAGTTCGGGACATCCCCATTCATCCTAACGTTACAGTTCATGTATACGCAGATGATATAGCTTTTTTCGCATCAGCAAAGGATATTCATGTGCTCTACGGGTATTTGCAGGCATATCTGAATGCTCTTGAAGTCTGGTTGGACCAAATCAATTTATCACTTAATGTCAGCAAATGTGGCGTGCTGGTATTTCCACCCGACGCTCCTATGTACATCTAGCTAGCCTACCGCTCCACTCCAATTCCGCAGGTGGAGTCGGTTAAATACCTAGGTGTTACTTATGACCAAAATTTGGACTGGCGACACCATATTAAGTATAATGTTATTAAAGGGGAACGTGCACTGGGCCGTTTGACCCGAGTTGGCAATAAAAAGTTTGGCATGCGTCGTGACACGCTACTGTTGCTCTATAAGGCTTATATGAGACCAATTTTGGAATTTGGTTGCCCCTTGTTCTCTAGTAGAGCGAACTACAAGCTGCAGCCATTAGCCTTACTGGAAAGGCGTGCCCTACGGCTATGCCTCGGGCTCCCAAAATCAGCTTCCAACGCTGTCCTTTATCTGGAAGCCCGTATCCCCAACCTCTATTCCCGCTTCCAACTTCTAACAGTGCGTACTTTCCTCAAGTCTTTTGACCCGGCCCCAGGCGTTAGTATTCCAATTTTTGTATCCCAACCACACCTTTTTTGACTAATCACTGGCCACGTTATCAGCTTCCGCAAGCTAGGTTCACGCAGAATCTGTTAGCTCCGCTTCAGGTTGATCTGATCTCCTTGCAACGAGTTTCTGACACGCAGGCTGATCCCGTCTTCTATTACGACTTTATTTTCCCGTCCCATGCGAAGCATATGCCCGCACATACCCTAAATGGTCTTCTTTCTGAACACCTACAGAATTTTCCACATCGTACTGGTCTCTCCACTGATGCCTCCGGCAGCTGTGGGAAGGCGGCGATTGGCATATATTCGCAGGATCTAGCTTGGAGCTACTCCGTTTGTATCCCTGATTATACTCCTATATTCTTCGCAGAGTTTTTGGCCATTGGTTTGGCTCTTCTCAAAATTCTCAGACATGTCGCACGGGTTCTTATTCTTGCAGACTGCCTTTCAGTTATTGTCTCTCTCCAAAATTAGGAAAAATCTTTCTTGACTCGTTCACTTAGGTTTTTTGTTCCGAGCACAGTGCGCGAGATCCGTTTGGTCTGGGTACCTGGGCATTCAGGCGTCTATTTTAACGAGGTGCCTGATTTATTGGCAAGGTCAGCTCTCAGCGCACCTGTAATATATCCCGTCCCTCACCTCATTCTGTTAGCAGCTTCACGTTTCCAGCGGTTCTAACATATTTCAGCCACTTTGAGTGATCCGTTGCTCAATACCGTGGACTTTCAGCACCTAAAGTACCCATGGAATATCCGGTGGTGTAAGTCAAGGCTTTGTGAAGTGTCCATGACGCTCCTGCGATGTCGAATCCCTCACTTAAACTTGTATTAATGCAGGTGCGGGTTCGCTGCGACAAACCTTTGTGTATCATGCGGGCAAGTTGAATCAATCGATCACTTTCTCCTCTCTTGCCGGCGGTTCGCGGTTCAGAGAAAGCAATATCTGGAGGTTCCTCTCTCGAGACTAGGACTGCCTCTGTCTCTTACAGTTCTTCTATCGTTCGGTGCGAGTGCCAAGGGATTCCCGTTAAGCAGTGTATGCGGCTACCTTCACGATTACATAAGTGCAACTAATCGATTATCTTGTTAGCTATATACAAAATTATTTCGCATGTCCAAAAAAGGCTAGATTGATTCTATTCCGGATGACTCATACCTCTTGAATTCATTTTATTTTTCTAATTTTTTTAATCTTGATTCAGTCTTCTGACGTTTTCTTCCCCGCGCAAATGCTTCATTGGCATTCTACTCTATACCTTGGCCAATCCCCCCACGTGGGTATGTGCCATATTACTTGAGGAGAAGAAGAAGAAGAAACTGTATCGCATTTTGGACGGGGACAATAACCCCAACATTTATTACGGCGTAACGCTACCGTACTTTAACGAAAGCTACTGCAAGCACCGAGTGGGCATATCTTACTACGTGGAGAAAATGGAGTGTTACCGCACCGTCGGCCAATCGATACTGGAAGATATTGTAATGGGCACGCTGGTGAGGGAAATGCTTGTCGGCATACACGAATTCGACGGATGACTTCCTCTTAGATGATTCTCTGTAAGCCGTAACACTAGCGTAACCCAAGACTACCACCAGCCACACTACCAGCTTATCCGAGAATGACACGCTATTGCTTCGCAATCACCAGGCGCAACCAAGCTAAGCCACGGCCGTTTTTATTTTCCTTTTTATTTTTCCTTTTATTTCATTTTATTTTAAAATATTTTTATTTTTGCTGTTCTTATTCTGTTTTATTTTTTACTTTATTTACTTTCCTCGCCCAGGTGCTATGTCGGCATCCGTACGTGTCTATCGCGTCGTCGAAGTGTAGCTAATTAACTAATCACAATTCGTCAACCAAATGTTTTCCACAGCAAGATCTCATCACTTACTCTCTAACATTACCAAACTTTTGCAGATCCATGTTCACAGAACGACGTAATCGTGCGGATAATGTTTTGCTGACACGAAACACGCCACATAACCATCTAATGCTTTCGCATTAATAATAAAAAGAACGCCGTGGCATACCAGATCCGCCCGCCGCTACTCCCTCCGGGACTCCTGCGGGTGTCGTACGGAATCCTCGTCCGCCTGTCTACCGCGTTGGCCGCGTCGCCCCATGCGCACAGTTCGGGTACGTTGCTTGGCGCCGGAGGAATAGCGCCCTCAGCCGGGAGACCAAGACAGCCTCTCCGTCGGCCGTCTGGCCCTCCCAGAAGCACGACCCGCCATCCTGGCGCAGGCCTGCCTATGTGCAGAGAGGGTTTGCCTGCTTCCAAGACACAGCCAGCAGCCGAAATCACGGAGCTTCTCAGTATCACTACCGTAAGAGAAAAGAGACGCTGACGTCTGATAACATGCACCTAGGGGACGTCGGGAAATATGAACTCCGTACTAGGCTTGGCTAGTGCTTGGCCGAAGCGATCGAGCCAGCTCCTTAAACACAGCTGCGCTTCGGTGCTGCCGAGAGGACAGATGAAACTATCTCACTTGTACGTCTTTCAGTCCTTTTATAATTTATTGTGAGCAAAGGTATGGTTTTTTATGGGTGTTTTTAACGTTCCAAAGTAACTAAGGATATGAGAGACGCCACAGTGAAGGGCTGAGAAAATTTCGACCACCTGGGGTCCTTTAATGTGACCAAAGGTTTGGTACCAGCCGTGCATGAAAATTACCAGCGTATTGCCAGGTGCGTTGTCTCAAGGAGTCTAGTTCTTCCTACTGAATCCTCGTTTTCTCGGCCAGTATCCAGCCAAGAAAAATACGATGTTTCGTGTACGTTGTGCGATCTACCGCAACGCCATTTTTGACTCTACAGGTATTCTTGAGAATCTCTGCGATAATAATAATAATAATAATAATAATAATAATAATAATAATAATAATAATAATAATAATAATAATAATAATAATTGGTTTTGGGGGAAGGAAATGGCGCAGCATCTCTCTCATATGTCGTTGAACAACTGAACCACGCCTTAAAGAAAGGGATAAGGGAGGGAGTGAAAGAAGAAAGGAAAAAATAGGTTCCGTAGTGGAGGGCTCCGGAATAATTTCGACCACCAGGGGATCTTTAACGTGCACTGACATTGCACAGAACACGGGCGCTTTAGCGTATTTACTCCAGTGTGCTGTGCGGTGTCAGTGCCCGTTGAAGATCCGCCGGTGGCCGAAATTATTCCGGAGCCCTCCACTACTCTCTGTGCTCATCTCTGTGCTAATAATAATAATTGGTTTTGGGCGAAAGGAAATGGCGCAGTATCTGTCTCATATATCTTTGGACACCTGAACCGCGCCGTAAGGGAAGGGATAAAGGAGGGATTCAAAGAAGAGAGGAAGAAAGAGGTGCCGTGGTGGAGGACTCCGGAATAATTTTGACTTCTTGGGGATCTTTAACATGCACTGAGATCGCACAGCACACGGGCGCCTTAGCGTGTTTCATCAATAAAAACGCACCCGTCGCGGTCGGGTTCGAAACCGGGAACTCCGGATCAGTTTTCTGGCGCCATAACCACTGAGCCACCGCGGCGTTGACATCATCTCTGTGCTCAGAATGCATTTCATGGTGTACTGAAGGCTATACTTACTTGCCAGTGCAATAGGTATAATGTAACTGGAATGGAGGAGGATCAGGAAGGGAGATTAAACCACGGAGCTAGCCTATAGTTACGCTGTCCAGAGCTGGATCAAGAGCGAGCGAGAGAGACAAAGAGAGGAGGATAGAACACACACACACACACACACACACACACACACACACACACACGCACACACAGGCCGAGCAAAGAGCTTCGCTGCAGACATGTCTTCTTAGCCAGAGGTGTATAACTAAGGAAAGGGGTTTGCTTTTCAGCGTTATATTGAAGCTCTTAGGGTACCACCAGACGAAAAAAGTCCGCAAAAGGTGAGAATAGGGTCGTCATTGCACTAAATTAGAGCTGAAAGGACGTGACAAGTGCTCCACCACACGTGTTAGAAACAAACTGAGTTTCTTGGATACTTTTGCCAAAGGCCGTTCACTGTGGCGTCCCTTATAGTCTCAGTTGTTTCGGGACGTTGAACACCTTAAAACAAACCAAACAACGTTTTATTTGTTTTTTTTATGTTAGAAACGCTAGATGACTACGAAACTCCGTTAGGGCAGCGTTGTGCTTCCGCCACAGTCTTCAAAATCACTTCTTTTCGAATGTCGTGTAGTTCGCAAAGTATGAGACATGATGCCGTAGCGCTGGGCTACGAAAAATTGGTTTTCAAGAAATAAAACGGCGAAGTAATGGTCTCACTTATCGGCGGAGCAACCCGCTTTCAAACCAGCGCCCGTTCGAAAATAGAAGCGCTGGCACCGCCGTAGCGTTCTGCCCCAATAAGGTGGTGGTTACAACTTTATTGCCACAAAATGGAAGCCTGGATTATTTGGGGATGGTGCGAGGCAGTGTGACCTCCACTCGGGGGCGGCCTCTCGAGTTCGCGTGATGATGGCCAGCTGCGTTGTTTTCTTGAACTGGCCAAGAGCTTGTCCCATTCCTCCGCCGAGGGAGGTTGCAATAATGTCATCGAAGAGGGTGGGCTATCGCATTCGGGCAGTGAGGACGCCCTACGACCAGAATTTCACGAGGAACGGGTTGATCTCATTTCATGACAAAACCCATCACTTTAGGCTGGAGAGGCGCGCATATCCCCCTCCCCACAGATCTTCAACAAAAGCGCAGGAAGTTACCTGGCGCCGACTGCAAACACGCTCCCTTCAGAATCCGGCAGTGCTTTCCCTCAAGGACCCTGGCCAGTACGACCCAAACTGCCATAAATATGGTGAAAGGACCACATACGACCACATTCTGTGAAACTGCGCAAATAATTCGCCTCAGGCGGAGTTGATACAGTTAAATCTCCCGAGTGGTGGGACGCCGTGCTGGTCAGCTCGGATCCCAAGATTCAAGTACGGGCAATCGAGCGGGTCAATGAGGTCGCCGCCAGCCATGGGCTAGCGGCCATCTAGTATGTGTCTCCTGCAATCTGCCCTCGACGCAATAAATGTTTTACATAATAATAATAATAATAATAATAATAATAATAATAATAATAATAATAATAATAATAATAATAATAATAATAAAATATTAATATTAATAATAATAATAATAATAATAATAATAATTGGTTTTTGGAGAAATGAAATGGCGCAGTATCTGTCTCATATATCGGCGGACATCCGAACATCGCCGTAAGAGAGGGGATAAAGGAGGGAGTGAAAGTAGAAAGGAAGAGAGAGGTGCCGTAGTGGAGGGCTCAGGATTAATTTAGACCACCTGGGGATCTTTAACGTGCACTGACATCGCACAGCACACGGGCGCCTCAGCGTTTTGCCTCCATAAAAACGCAGCCGCCGCGGTCGGGAAGGAACCCGGGAACTCCGGATCGGTAGCCAAGCTCCCTAACTACTTAGCCACCGCGGCGGGTAAATGTTTTAGAATCCAATCCAATCCATTAAAATTGAAAATTGGCTGCTGGGGAAAGGAAATGGTGCAGTATGTATCAAATCTCGGCGGAAACCTGAACCGCTCCTTAAGCGAAGGGATAAAGGAGGGACTGAGAAAAGAAAGCAAGAAAGAAAGCCCGTAGTGGAGGGCTCCGGAATAATTTAATAATAATAATAATTGGTTTTGGGGGGGAAAGGAAAATGGCGCAGTATCTGTCTCATGTATCGTTGGACACCTGAACCGCGCCGTAAGGGAAGGGTAAAGGAGGGCGTGAAAGAAAAAAGGGAGAATAGGTGCCGTAGTGGAGGGCTCCGGAATAATTTCGACCACGTGGGGATCTTTAACGTGCACTGACATCGCACAGCACACGGGCGCCTTAGCGTTTTTCCTCCATAAAAACGCAGCCTCCAGGAATAATTTCGGCCAACTGGTGATCTTTAACGAGCAATGAAATTTCACAGCACACGGGCGTTACCTCGTGTTCGGGAAAGAGGCGACGCTGGGTCCAATACTGCTACCGACCACAGCAACGCCGCCTTCAAGGAAGCGCCACGGGGCAACTTTTTCTTTATTTTTTAAAAATGTTAGGAACGATAGATTATGGTGGGACTCCTGTCCGCAGCGTTGATTTCTTGCTTTATGTTTGACATTAGGAACGCTACATAAGGGTGGAACTCCAATGGCGCAGCATTGGGCTGCCACAACAACCTTACAGACCGCTTCTGTTCGAATAGTGCTATGGCGCTATGAAAAATTTTCTTCAGAAATAGCCGGAGAAGCGGCAATCACCTTGACGTTGACAAACCCGCGAGCAGAAGGGATTGTCAGGGATTCAAAAGCAGCCATTGGCAATTTCGCCAAGGGCAGAATATCTCCCATCTCCTTGGGAATTCTCAGGAATTACCCGGAAGACAGGACAGACGTGTGATTGGTTTGGGTACCGGCTCACTCGTCAAACCCGGGGAACGAGGCAGCCCACGATAAAGCTCGAGAATCTATCGGCCGAGCTGTGGAGGCTAACTCGGACGTCGAAATCACGAGAGATGGTCTTAATACTTTCCATGAGATTACTCAGCATTATAGACTAGAAAGGCTAACCTTCCCTGCTCCGCATAAAAGCCTAAACAAAGAACAGGAGGTACTGTGGAGGCAACTTCAAACAAAAACTCTCCCTAATCCAGCTGTCCTAAGCCATGTGTACCTGGATAGATATAAGTCGGAGTGAAGCAAATGCGGCGACAAAGCCACCGTAGACCACATTTTCTGGGACTGTCCGAGAGATCCCCAACCAATATCGCTCAAGAGGCTCGCGCTCCCGGGCCCGTGGGAGACCTTGTTGCTCAGCTCTAACCTGGAAACCCAAGTACAGGTGGTGACGAGAGCCGAAGAGGTCGCCGCCAGCCTCCACTGACGGCCACCTAACAAGATCAACAAACCGATTTATAACTCAAGACGATAATAAACGTTTTCCAATTCAATCCAAAATTTTAGACTGGAAACCGTCCCCCTATCCTCTCTTCCTCTCCCCTCACCTTTTTCATTTCATTTTTCAATTCCTCCAAATATCCTTTATTTCCGCAGCCTCAGCTAAGGTGCTTCAGCGTCGATGGCAGATGTCGGGGCTAGCAAAAATCTTTTCCTTCCTTTTTACTATTATTGTAATAAAAAAACGGCTACTACCAGAAAGGAAACGGCGAAGTAATCGTTTTTATGAAGGAGAAACGCTAAGGCGCCCGTGTGCTGTGCGATGTTAGTGTACGTTAATGATCCCCAGGTGGTCGAAATTATTCCGGAGCCCTCCACTGCGGCACCTCTTTCTTCCTTTCTCCTTTCACTCTCTCGTTTATTCCTTCTTTTACGGCGCGGTTCAGGTGTCCAACGATATATGAGACAGATACTGCGCCATTTCCTTTCCCCCAAAACAAATTATTATTATCAGCACAGAGATGAGCACAGAGAGCAGTGGAGGGCTCCAGAATAATTTCGACCACCGGGGGATCTTCAACGGGCACTGACATCGAAAAAGCACACTGGAGGAAAAACGCTAAATCGCCCGTGTGCTATGCAATGTCAGTGCACGTTAGAGATCCGCAGGTGGTCGAAATTAGCTCGCAGTCTCGGCCGCTCGTTTTCGGGAAAGAGATGAAGCTTGATCCAACACTCCTGCCTACCACAGCAAAGCCAGCTTCAAGGAAGCGCCATGTGACGAAGTTTTCTTTAGTTTTAAATGTTAGGAACAATAGATTATGGTGGAGCATCATTGCCGCAGTGTTGATTTCTTGCTTTAATTTTGACGTTAGGAACGCTACATAAGGGTGGAACTCCAATGGCGCAGCATTGTGCTGCCGCAACACCCTTCCAGACGGTTCCTGTTCGAATGTCGTGTAGTTCGCAAGGTGCTGAGACCCTATGCCGCTATGAAAAATTGTTTTTGACGATAGGAAACGGTCCCCCTATACTCTCTTCCTCTCCCCTCACCTCTTTCATTTCATTTTTCAATTCGGCCTGCTATCCATTATTTCCGCCGCCACAGCTCAGGTGCTTCAGTATCGATGGCAGATGCCGGGGCTGGCAAAAATCTGTTCCTTCGTTTTTATATTATTTTATAAAAAACCACTACCACCACAAAGGAAATGGCGAAGTAATCGTTTTTATGGAGGAAAAACGCTAAGGCGCCCGTGCGCTATGCGATGTCAGTGCACGTTAATGATCCGCAGGTGGTCGAAATTATTCCGGAGCCCTCCACTACGGCACCTCTTTCTTCCTTTCGTCTTTCACTCCCTCCCTTATCCCTTCCCGTACGGCGCAGTTCATTTTTCCAACAATATAAGCGACAGATAATGCACAATTTCCTCCCCCCTCAAAAAAAAAACGCAATTATTATTCAGGAATCATCTCACTTCTCGGTGGAACAACCCGCTTTCAATCCAGCGTTCATTCGAAACTAGAAGCGTTGGTACCGTTGGAAGCGTGGGTTCTACTACAATAAGGTGGTGGTTACAACTTTATTGCCACAAAATGGAAGGGATTAGTTGGGGCAGGCGCGAGCCCAGGGTGGCAGCAAGCCGAGGGCGACCTCTTGAGCTCGCGTGATGAGGGCCAGCTGCGTTGTTTTTCCTGAACTGGTCGAGTGTTTGTCCCATTCATCCGCCGAGGAGGCAGGCAAGAGTGTCGTCGGAGCGGGGTTGCTAGCGCATTCCCATAATATATGGTCTTGTGTGGCATGCGTCCCGTCGCCACAGTGCGGGCATGCAGGGTCATATTCACCGTTGGTGATTAAACGTAATCGGTAGGGGCCAAGAATGGCCTTTGTTTGTAGGCGTCTGAGTGTGGCTTGCGCCCTGTCCAGGTCGGGGTGAAGAGCGGGATACGTGCAACTTAGCCCGCGATGAAAGTTTGTAATCTCCGCGTACGGCGAGGCGCCTCGGCGGGGGCGTCCGCTCCCGAGAGGTCTCCCGTCATCCGGTTCGTTAAACCTACAGTACGCCACTTTCAACTGTGCGTTTCTTCGAATCTCTCGCAGTAGCCGCAACACTGTTCAGATTCAATTCTACCCGTCATCCCTAGCTTCGAATGCCGTGCTGTTCCCTCTTGGTTTTTCTCTGGATCGCATGTGTGGTGGGTGTTTTCAGCTGTAGATTTGTGGAGGGCTATCCTTTGCGCAAACGGTGTTGCTGTCGGCGCAATATTGGATAACAGGAAAGTTGCAGACCAGGGAACATCCACATGTCCTTGAGCGATAAAGTGACCCGTGGCCCTGGCAAACGGTGCCTCGGAGATTGTAACTTCTGTGGCCGCATAACCCCGCTATACTATTCTGAACAGGCAGGGTGTCGGTATAGTTAGCGTAGGCTGGGAAAGGGAACGGTTAGATAACACACTCCTCCGTGGCTTCTCCGCGCTGTAAGCGAACGAACGAAAGAGGAAGCGAAAAATAAAGAAGTGCAAAAGAGGCAGCGTAATTGACGGCTACGCAGTAATTTCGATCGGTTGGCGTTGTTCAACGAGGACTCATGTTGTGCAGCACACGGGCGTTTTTCGATATAAACAGCCCCTGAGGTGTCTGAAATAAGTACAGTTACTCGATTGAACAGCGTAACAATCCAAGGGGCGCCGATACACTAGATACAAACGCAGCACTACAGTGTTCCAAACGCCCTACGCCACAGCTGTTTCCGGCATTGAAGAGCAGGGATGAAAAGGAGGATCTTTTGCAGATGCAGCCGCTGACGCTTCTGGGGACGCAGTTGATGCAGCGCACCATCTTCCTCTCAGTAGTTTCCCTGACAGCACTCTGAACTGCCCTTTGTTTGCACGCGGCAGTGGTTAGGCATAGCTGGAGCCCGTCGGCAGGCCCGTGCACTTTCCTCTATTATCCTGTAATCGCAACAACATGGAAACCTTAGGGAATGTATATCCTCAGACATGGATGTCTGCGATAATCTTACAATACCACCAAACGCCGATGTCGGAGGTCGCCAGCGAGACGCGTATTAGTTATTCCGACTGAGCTAAGCCTGGGCTAGCGTCGCCGACTTGATTTTTTTTGTCGTCTCGCACTCAGGGGGACGTCAAAGTGTGGCGGCTTCTCTTTATCGAGCGAGTGCTAAGGTTGTGACCGCGAATCGCGCATCGGGGCCTCCTTTGAGAGCAATGGCCACCGCAACGACAGGACATAAACTCTGAGATTGGCGCCCGTGTGCTGTGCGATGTCAGTGCACGTTAGAGATCCCCAGTTGGTCCAAGTTATTCCGGAGCCCTCCACTGCGGCACCTCTTTCTTCGATGATTCGCTTAGTCCATGTTTTATCCCTT
This sequence comes from Amblyomma americanum, assembly GCF_052857255.1. Classification (NCBI taxonomy): domain Eukaryota; kingdom Metazoa; phylum Arthropoda; class Arachnida; order Ixodida; family Ixodidae; genus Amblyomma; species Amblyomma americanum. Next base: position 335,269,309 of record NC_135497.1, read on the forward strand.
CTCTTACGGCGCGGTTCAGGGGACCGCGGATATGTGAGACAGATACTGCGCCATTTCTTTTCCCCCCCAAAAAATTTTTCAGTGTCGCCTGGCTTCACCGCGCACCGGACGGAGGCTCGCTGCTGCAGTGTTTGCGCTCGCACCCGCGCTCACGAATGGGCGCGGCGCTGCTCGAGTATGAGCAATTGACCCAAGGCCCACCCCCCCTACGGCTCCTGCGCGCCCTGGCCTGCTGCCTCGGAGGTACAGCGAGAGATCGTTGGCATATCGGGAAAGCGGAGCACACCCCTCTGTGCTTTGCAGCAGCTGGCCATAGACGTCATACACGAGGAGCTCCAGGACCATCTCGTGTACACCGACGGCTCAGTGGCTCACGACAGCTGCTCCCTTGCTGCTGCGGCCACCATCTCCGCCCTGCGACTGCACAGCCAGCAACACGCCGCCTTCCTGGGCTCCTCCACCACGGCGGAGTTGATGGGGATCCGGCTCGGGCTGGACCTGCTGCTCACCATCGGCCCTCCGCCGCCCAGGAGTGCTCTGCTGTGCGACTCCCGCGCCGCCCTCAGCCGCCTGCAATCTAACGGCCGCGGTACCCTAGTAGTGCGAGAAATTCGCTTGCGCATCGAGCGCCTCGCGCAGAGAGGTTGTGTTGTGCGTGCACAGTGGGTGCCCGGTCACTGCGGCATCGCCGGCAACGAAGAAGCTGACGACCTCGCGACCGCTGCACACCAACTACCTGCCAGCGATCTGCCCCTTGCGCTGGAGGACGTGCGTGCGGCCATCCACGACCATCTCCGAAAGCAGCACCCCGACCCACGCATCGCGGGAGGTGAGCGCGTCGACAGTGTCACCGGCTGTCGCGCACTTACACGGTCACAACGTGCAATGATCCTCCGCGCGCGCATTGGCTGCGAGTGGCCCGGGGAACGACGGGTGCATCACAGAATCGCGACGAGTGATGTGTGTGACGGATGCGGCGCTAACACTAGAACACCTGCTCCTTCTCTGTGCCGCGTTCGCCGATGCTCGTCGCGATATGCTCGCGGCCTATAGGGCGCAGGGCATACTACCTGACTCCATCAAGACGCTATTGTGGCCGCAGGGCAGTGCGCGCACTCGTGAGCGAACTTTGGTGAGCCTCTGTGCATTCCTCGAACACACGGGCTTGACGTCCCGTCTGTTCTCCGTCAGGTAGTTACACGCAGTGACCGAACGCTCCGCAAGTTCTACCTTGAACGATTAATAACTGGACGCCCCACTCCAGTTGTAACCAACACAGTGATGTGCGCGTGTGTCATTTAATTCCTCTAAAATGAACTAATCACGCGCACAACCTGGACACAATTCTTATTGTGTATATAGTTTACATATTACTTCTCCCCTTAGAAAAAATTTTATTTACATATGTACACATGCCAAGGTTACCGGATACATTTGACATTCACAAGTTGACATGACGCTCAGCATGTAAGGCGAGGCAATTAGAGTGCCAAAACATCTTTGAATAACTAACAGGAGTTTCTTGTGTGCGATTTAAAGCGGCGTGGCATGATTATTAACAGTGAGTGATACCGGAAAAATCTGACACGGAAAAAAAAGGGGGGGGGGGAATAAAGAAGAAGACCCTAGCGCCAGTTTGGTCTAAAGACCAGAACAAGACGTTCATTGTTAACAGAAATGAATGGGCATGACCACTGCCGGAGAAACTCTTCCTCTCCCAAGAAAAAGAGTTCCTCTGACAAGAAACTGATCAGCTCCCTTCTAAGACGGCCAAGTATTGGCCACACAGCTCGGCGTCGAAAGCCACCAGCGACCGCGGTGCATCGATTGCGCCATAAACTAAAAAGACCTGCAAAAATTAACAGGCGAGCAAAACGGCCGCTGGGGAAGCGGCCGCGGGAGACAAAGCTCGAAATGCCCTGCCCACGGAATCCCGCATGAACGGCGCGCCAAAAGACACGTGCTACCATGCAGGTGACTAGCATGGCGATTAGATTCCGGAAGCGGGCAATTCGGACAGGTACTGGAGCGTAAAACGTCCCACCGCTCCAGCCGATCACAAGTAGGCAGCACTACCCAACCAAGTTTCCACACAAAGTCACGTAGATGGTCTGGGAGAGGCGTCGATGTTATGCGCGCCCATTGAACGCGGCGCATCGGTGAGCGGCGAGCCGCCGGCACAACAGGCAACAACAGCGAGCCCATAATATTCACGACACGGTCTGTAAGGATGTTGACGTCAGGTGCTACTGCGCTTGCATGCCTGAAAAAGGCCACTGCCGTAGTATATATAGCGGTAGGCTTCTCTGATTGAGGACCATGATTAACTGGGGCCGAGGGATCCAAAAAGCGCAAGGAAGGGCCCAAAAAGTACCGCGCCAGGGTTCGCGCCGGAGACGCGTCCCCCAGCAGGATACGCAACATGCACTTCAATGCTAACAGTGAGGACGTGATGGTCAACATTGGGAAGGCAAAACCACCTCTCTCACGTGGTTGTCCAAGAACAGCACGAGCCACAAGCTCGGTTCCGCCTGACCAAAAAAAAGAAAAAACTGTAGTCTGCACCCGCCTTATGACGCGCAGGGGTGGTTTAACAATGTGGCAAAGATACCAAAAGGCACCCAGCACGACCGACTGAACCAGGTGGCGCCTCTCAAGCAGAGGAAGGTCAAAGGTCTGTGCCCTCTGCACACGAGCTGTAATACCCTCTACGACCGAAGACCACATACCATCCCATACTCCAGCACAGTCGTAGGTCACTCCTAAAATGCGCATCTGCTCACACCACTGTAAAGGTATTGTACTCGTTATACGTCTCTGAGGTGACCATACAAAAAAGTAATGACTCTTGGAATAATTAAGAGCAGCCCCCGACAAGGAGGCGTACTCACGAAACACGTTTAAAACTTCGAGCAGGCTGCGTTCATCAGCTAAGTATAGCGTGATGTCATCTGCATAAGCAGTGACGCGTACACTCTCACTGCCTGGCAATGCCAGACCGCTAATGAGAGAATGGTGATTGACTGCCAAAAGGAAAGGCTCTAATGCTAAGACAAACAAAAGAGGGGAGAGCGGACAACCTTGACGGACGCCGCGACCAACATCAAATGCGGTACTTTCCCAGCCATCGAGGAACAGAGTGCTTGAAATATCTCTGTACATCTCTTTAATAAGTAGCACTAAAGAAGGTGGGAAACCGAAAGCATCCAGTGTACCGTAAATATACTCATGCTCTAGAAAGTCGAATGCCTTCTCTTGATCTAGAGAAACAAGAAGACCCTGTGCGCGCCGCCGTATAGTATACTCTAGGATATCTCTCGTTACAGAAGATAAACTATGTATTTCACGGCCCGGAATGGAGCAAACCTGGTGGCAGGAAATGAGGGACGGGAGAAGAGCCCGTAAACTGCGGACGAGTAATTTTGCTAATACTTTAGAATCTGTATTTAGTAAGGTGATAGGGCGCCAATCTGCCGGACATGTCGAGAAAGAAGACTTTTTAGGGATCAGAACGATGCGGCCTCTTTTAAATGAATTAGGAAGGACATTCCGAGTGAAACAGATTTTTATCACTTCCGTGAAAATGGGGCCTACTATATGCCAGATTTGTAAATAGAACTCCACAGGAAGACCATCCGGCCCAGGCGTTGAGCCTCGTTTCATGGAATCTAACGCCTCCTTGATTTCGTCTGTTGTTGGCGGAGCCATAAGGCCATCATGAAGTTCATCCGCAACCTGCGGCAAGCCTGCAAAAAAAGGGTGTGCGGAAACGTCATCGCGATGAACCAAAAAGTGCGACTGAGCAATATCCCTGAAATGGACGAAAAACGCACTGAAATTCCTGCCAACTGGCTGGGCCACAGCACCGACGGAAGAGGTATAAGCAGGGGCACCTTGAGCGCACAACAGCTCCTGGCGTGCAAACCGAAGCACCTCTGGATGAGAAGTTGGATTGCGCCGACAACGCCATGCGGCCGCTGTCAGAGAGGACGATCGTAAAAGACGCTGGAGACGCTCTGAAAGTTCCTCTTTCCATGCGCACATAAGCGCCGATGGCGACGGGGTGCGCTGAGCTATACGGAGCTTCGCCGTCATAACACGAACCTCAGCTGAGACGCGAGCTCTAAGGGCTCGACCAGAAGCGGCGCAATGGTGACGCCACTGCTCCTTCAGACGATCCCAGTCACCAGGCACGGCCCCAACAACCGAAAACCGCAAGGCCCGCGTTAGTCCTTCTCTCGTGCTGGCATCGTGAAGGATGCGTACATCCAAACGCCATGGTCTGAAAGGAGACACTGCAGCCGCCGGAACCCTGAGCGACAGAAGAAAGGGGCGATGGTCTGATATGTGTACTGGTGAGGATGGCAGCGTTATTACATTAGCAGCACCCACTGTCCTCGAAAGGCCCGTCGGTACGTACGCCCTGTCTAGCCTGCTTGACGACAATCCGCGACGCCAAGTCCACACAAAGACGCCGCCATGCAGGAGCTCATAAGCATCTGTTAACAGAAACTGGTTGACTAGGCGGCGCAACTCGCGCGCATTCCAGCTTGGTCTGCCTCTGCCAGGGCCCTGCACATCAGCGACCGTATCGAGCACGCAGTTGAAATCGCCCAACATCACAACGTTTCGTCCTCCAAGAAAATACACATCAAGATTTTTATAAAATGAGTTTACCAAATTAGAATGCGCAGGTGCGTAGATGCAAAGAAGTCTCAGACGAAGTGAGTTAAACGTGCAGTCGAACGCCAGCACGCGTCCAAGCGCATCGTAGGTAACATGATGGTCTCGCAGAAGTATTCGGTTCAGAACAAGAACGCCAACTCCGCTAGAACGCGTGCTAGCGTACGAAAAGAAAGCATCAATACCAAACCTACGCTTAAATTCCAACACGTCACTGAGGCGAAAAAAATTAGTTTCTTGCAGGCAGAGGATATCGCAGCCCGATGAACGAGCGAAAGCGACCACCTCGGTCTGCTTCATAACATTGCGAAACCCTTGCACGTTAAGCGTGATGATGTTAAGTGTAGCCATTTTGGTAATGAAAAAAGCCAAAAAACAACGAGTTGTGATGTCTAAGCAATACAATGCGCGCTACGAACGGCGCCAAACCATCTCACTTTTTTTGTAGAGTCGGACCAGAGGAGGCACGAGGCCTCCTTGCCCGACCAGAAGAGTTGTCCGAGTCCGTAGTTGACGTATGTGGACGCTTTATGCTGGAGCTCAAAGCGACCATCTCAACATCCGAAGAGAGAGTACTAGAAGTGCTGGCGCTAATCCTCGACGCAGAAGAGGACGGCGACTGCACAGATTCCACGTCAGGAGATGGCCTTGGCTCCTGCCCAGGCGAAATATTTGTGCCGACACTAAACAGCGATGACGAAGGAGATGACGACGGCGGCTCGGCTCCTGCCCAGGCACGATGATAGTCTCGTCGATGACGAGGTTGACTGAAGAAGCTGAGGACGACAAGCTGCTCTCGTCACCATCGGCCTCAGATACGCTGGCGTTGTCGCTCAAAACCGCAACGCTGGCTGCAGGCTGCCGCGCAGGCTGCGAGAGCGGCCTGTCCCCAGCATCAGAGACCTGCAGGGGCGCAATGGGCTCGGCCTCCGTAGCGGCAGGTACACTTGGAGAGACTGAGGCTGACATAGCAGGCACATTTAATGCCGGCTTGCGAGGTGCATCACTGGACGCATCAGCCGTAGGCACCGCTTCCTCCACCGATACATTCAGAGACGCCGAGGAACCACTCACAAAGCCGTTGGTGTCGGAAACGCCGCGTTCCTTGATGGCTTCATCGGCTGCCTGTGCAGCCGGTGGAGGTGCAGGTCGGGCCGCAGCCTCAGAGTACGAGGGCTTGATCGCGCATGCCACGGTAGCGTGTGGATCACCACAACGTCGACACGGCAGCACACAACCTTGGCCTTGGTGCCCAAAGACGCCGCAGCGGGCGCAGAACGGAGCCGTACACTGTGCTCTGAAGTGTGATGTCGACCCACAACGTCGACAAACACGCTGCATGCCTTTGTAATCGCATGTCACGCGGTGGCCAGCGACCTTGATGTAGTTAGGCACGGGCGACTCGGGCTTCATTTCAATTCGGACATACCGCGTCCCGGTGGTGACAGTGGGACGCGACCCCATGATGCCGCGACTTATGTGCAGCACCTTGCCATAAGGAGAAAGAGCCTTGGCAAGGGCATCACTTGGTACTCGGGCGGGCAGAAAAAGAACAGTCACCTGAGTCACCTGGGGGCTCAGGGGAACGATGGGGACGCGTTCGTTGCCGATGATGAGGCAAGACGCATCAACGATGGCAGCCATGGCGGCTTCACTCTTTACGGTAACTTGGTAGTTGCGTCCACCGAAGTGCTGGACACAGTAAACTTCTTCCAAACGAACTACGGAGGCTGTCGCGTCGACGACATCCTCCGGACTAGCCCCCTCAGGGACGACGACATCAAAGGCAAGGGCCTTTGTAGGTGGCTGGCTCACCATGTTGAGGCGCCCGCCAGCCGAAGGGCACCGGAACAAAAGATCACTCTTGGTGGTCGAACACCGGCCACCGACGCAAGCCGGCGGCCGGAACGCACGCAGGAACACAGCAGGCCGAGCACGATCTGACGGTCTGAGCGCCAATCTAAGCCAAAAGGCCGAGAAGCGATTGTGTATATAGTTTGTACATGTTACTTCTCCCCCTATCCTCTCTTCCTGTCCCCTCACCTCTTTCATTTCATTTCTTCATTCTGCCTGCTGTCCTTTATTTCCGCTGCCCCAGCTCAGGTGCTTCAGTATCGATGGCAGATGCCGGGGCTAGCAAAAAACTTTTCCTTCCTTTTTACTATTATTTTTAATAAAACCACTACCACCACCACCCTCTGAGCAAAGTAGCTTCTAGGAATAATTGGGTTTCGAAGCGGAGTCACCCTCCACTTGTTGTCTTCGACTTCCCCAGCGCGCGTGTTCGAGACGCGCCGGGACCTTGCGTTCCCATAAGGAGCAGTGGTAAAGCGTTATCATACAATTCCCTTTGGTTCCATACAGTGTTTTTTTCTTTATGCTTTCATGGAGGCAGAAGCGCCGGCACGCGCATGACGTCTCCAAGCGTAGCCAATGACGGCGGAACACGTGCAGCTCGTGGCGTCGCATATGAGCCAATCGCAGAGCGGAAAAGGCCTCTATAAAAGAGAAACAGCGCAGCCATTTTGCCTTTCTCTAGGGGCTCGACAGGCAGTCAAGACGTCCGTTCCGTTGATTGCCAATTGTGTTTGTGGCCCCGCTATCTAAATGGGGAAAGGAAAGCGCAAAGACATGAAGAAAAACGACTCAGCTGCTGGACCTCCAGGTGCGTAGCGAATTTCCTTCCGGTTCTGTGGCCTCCGCCGCTGTCTCGTTTGGGTGCTCGATCCCTTTGTTCATCTGGCGTCACATAGTGGTCGCTTTAGGCCTAACCTCGTGGGCTACGATGATTGTGTTCTAAAGCATATTTTTGCGAGAAGCCTGAACGAAATGCACGAGCTTCGTTACCCGTTTGTTTTCGCTATTATGCACCATCGTTTTTACGTGAGCGTGAGTGACCGTGACTTGAGAGAAAAAAAGAACCTGGTTCGGTTGAGCCGAAGCGACCTCGGCAGCCTTCTAATCGCGTTAAGGTGGGTTCACGTGCAAGCAAATGAGCGAGCAGAGCGATAGAGCGGCGCGTTGCATCGAAGAATTTGCACATTTATTGAACCTCTTTCCTCTGGCCGTTAGATGCGCCGCGACCGCTCGAAACGGCTTTGTGCGCCGCGGCGGCACAAATTGCTAGCGTTTCCGCTCCTATGTGAAGTGGCCTTTGGACTGCGTACGACTTCGCGTCTCCGGTCCTCGTGGTTCGTACAGTGTCGCCATATGCAACGCCAGTATTGGGCTCGATGCCCTCAGGCTGTGACAATAGCCTTGCTTTTTTCGAACAAAGCCTGCACGCTTAGTGAAATCGCGAAGCCTTCAGCTTGCTCAAGCTCCAACCTGCGTTGTGGACAATGCACTCTTTAGATATCATTAATATTAGGCTATTTTGTTATGACAACCAACGTTTTGCATTGATGCTGCAGTCTCGGGAATACTTGATGTTGCGGTAGCATTGCTATACGGTAGAATGTATGCGGAATGAAGAAAATTACCAAATTCCAGGCATGCTACGAACGTCAGTGCTAACAGGTTATGTGAAATACCTAACTGAAGCGCATAACCCAATACAAAGGATCGCGTCGCTTCGCTTCACGTCATCTTTTGTTTTTAATTTTTTCTGAGAGGACCCATAAAAGGGGTTCCAGCCGAGCCGCGCATTTGTGACCGGCGGCGCGTTCCTGCCGTGAATGCCTTGCCGAACGTTCGCCTTGCGCACGCGCACTGTTCGTCTCGACGCTCCTCGAGCACGCGCTGCTGCACGCGTCGCCCGTGCGCCTGTGTGTTCCGTCCATGCTGCTGACCTGACACGGGACGGGTGCTGTGGAACGCTCTTCAGCTTGGTCAGTGCCTTGATCCACGGCACGTTTCCGACCGCTGCTGTCTCGTTTTAGCCCGTTCTTCTTGGTGCACAGCAACCTCTCTGCAGCTCCGCACCCCAGTCCCCTCAGCGCATTTACGATTCCTTTATGGTTTATTTGGGTTTAACGTCCCAAAGAGACTTAGGCTATGAGGTACGCTGTGGTGAAGGGCTCCGCAAATTTCGACCACCTGGGGGTTCTTTAACGTGCGCTGACATCGCACAGAACACGGGCCTCATGAATTTCGCCTCCATCGAAATTCGACCGCCGCGGCCACCGAACCCGCGTCTTTCGGGTATCGTGTTTCTGTTCATTACTCTGTTACCGTCGCATTTTTGGCTTGGGCTATCCGCATTACCCGTCACAGTGGCTCAGTGATTAGGGTGCTCGGCTACTGTTCCGGAGTACCCGGGTTCGAACCCGACCACGGCGGCCGCGTTTCGATGGAGGCGAAATGCAGAGGCGCTCGAGTGTTGTGCGATGTCAGTGCAGGTTAAATATCTCCTGGTGGTCAAAACTTTTTCGGAGACCCCACTACGGCACCTCTTTCTTCCTTTCTTTTTTCACTCGCTCCTTCTATCCCTTCCCTTCCGGCGTGGTACAGGTGTCCACCGAGATATGCAAGACGGTTACTGCATTATTTTCTTTCCTCAAAAGCCAATTTTCAAAAATACCTCTCCCCGGATTGTGGTCGCTATTTCTCGCGACTGCGTGTTTTTTTTTGTTGTTTTTTTTGGAGGGGGGGGGGCTGCCGGGTGAAGTCAAGGCGGCTTAACAGCTTGACGAGTTTGACCTTGAACCGAGGAGAAACCATGTGAGAGCTATGACGTCACTTAGCCGCCACCGTCGCGTTCATTGTGATCATTGGCATTGTCGTTCACGATGTTGCGGACTCCGTCGATTTTGAAGAAAGGAAGGGAATTGGGGAAGCGCGTTTCCCACAGCGAGCATGTGCTGACATTCTCCGTGACAGCAAGCGTTATCCGCGGCAAGGAACGTGCATTCTTTACGCCCGATATATAAATTAAAAAAATTGAAGGCTGATTCGACGGACGGTAATTCGAAAGTTCAGCCCAGGTCTCCGCAAGCCGCCAGCTACCGCTTGGCAGGTGTCGTGTTACGTTGCTAGCCCCCCTCCGGCATCGTCCCGTAGCAGCCGCCTTCCGGCTGTCCATTCCTCTCGCCGTGTCAGGTGGCGCTTCGCTCTGCTACTTCGTGCCAACACGTCACCTGTCACACTCCGTAACACGTCATCTGTCAGGTAGCATGTTACAGCGACTACGATGCGGAACGCAGGGACGGGCGAGCTGCGCCCTAAACGGAATGAAACTGAAGAAGTCACTGCAGTTGAATACGAAGCGAAAAGTTTCACAACGTTTGGTAAAGCATTCATCGCATAGGCCGGAGAATAACCTTGGGCGACCGTCAGCCCAACCACGTTAGCCGTGTATGACCGTACGTGGTACAGTTATGGCGTCGCTCTTGACCCTTTACCCATGACCTTTAGTTCACCTCTGCTCTTTGACATTGGTTGATACTACGTCTAAGCCATGTCGTGTGTGTATATAATATAGAACGGCCGTGAATGCAGGCGCTGCCATGGACGAGCCTGAGGCACTTTGCAAGCGTCCTTCCTTTTCGCTGAATTCCAGGGTTAGCCAAGTTGTTTTTTTTGTTGTTTTAGAAAATTGTTTTTATTCTCACGTATACAGCTAGACGAAAAGCGTGCGCGTGTGTCTCAAGTATATTGAACGCGCGGCGGGGTTTGTCGTTTGCCGCTTCTTCGTTGCGGTGGGGGGAGGGCTGATCACTTTTGTGTGAAAATTAAGACCCTGCGCGACAGCTATTGCCTCGCACTAAGTTCTTCAGTGCAAGGGCTATACGACGCTGTTTGGGGGAGCTGCATGTTTAGTCGCGTTTAGTCACGGAGCATGCCATTATCGGCTTACACAGCTGTCTGAGTTGGGACGGCTGTTCCGACCTGTTCTCTCGACCACAGTATACTGAGTTTTCGGTCACTGACCATGTCAACTATGTTAACTGCAGTCAGCTGACCACTTTCACATGGTCAGTAAACCGAAGATTCATTCTGCTGACCTGACCAGACGGCATTCCATCAAACCATCGACTAAGTACTGTATACCAGATGTTTTTTCCCGTTGAGCAGACAAGGGAAGGGGACGAAAGGGGCTCGTTAAGAAATACATGACGCAAGCCAACAGTGACCGAACCAAGGAGCATAGGGAAATTTTAAAAAAAATATTTTGTGGTGTTCATCAGTGGGGGCTTAATATGGCAATGACTTTTTAAATAGTCTCTTTGCGACCTTAAACCCTCATAAAAAGCGAAACTTTTTAAAGATAATTCATTAAAAAGCAGAAGAAAAACAACCACATGCCGCCGGTGGGATCCGAAACCCACGACCTCTGAATTTCGCGTCCGGTGCTCTACCAACGGAGCTCCGGCGACGCCTGTCCAGTCTTCTGCTTTCGGCAGTGTATATATGCGTGTCGTAACGATCGATATGATCGCAAGCGCAGCCGATATATAGAGCCGGCGTTAAATTGGCATTTTCGGCTCGCAGCAGTGCCTTCGGCCAGCGGTGGCAACCAAGCCACACCTCCTGCTCCGTCGCCCGCCGGTCCCTCGTGGGTTTCGTTCGCGCAAGCACTCCAGCAGGGCGCCGCGGCCAGCCCGCAGCCGCGCGCCGTCAGCGGCGGCCCGACCACGGCCGCGGATCCCAGCGCTCACCCCACCGCTCAGCCCAGCGCCTCCCGTCCCAGCTACGGGGCCGCCGCCGCCGCGGGTTCCGCCAAGGTAGCTTCCATCAGCCCCCGGCCTGCATCCGCAGCAGCCGCCGTGAGTGGCACTCAGCCGGCAGCAGCTGCCCTACCACCGTCGCCACCAAGCACGCCGCCCGTCGCGGTGACACAGCAGACCCCCGCAGCTGGCGACCAGGCCACTTCAGGCGACGATGTCAGGATCAAGGTGCGTACTGTTTTCCGAAAAGGGCTTCATCTTGAGCCATGCCATGTAGTTCGTTTAACCTCGTTATAAGGAAGCTGAAAGTTCGTTCACGGCTGTTGCTTCGTTATATGCACTGTTGAAGGAGCTCCCGAGGGGAATCGTAATTCCTTCGTTATATTCATTATTTCGTTATAAACCATGCTGTGCATCTCGTTATGCCAGCGGTCCAAATACATTTGAACCTCTTTACAACGAAGTTGAAGGTTTCCGGCGGTTACTTCGTTATAGCTGTAGCTTTGTTATAGCCCCTGATGGCCGAGCTTCCACGTGCAATCATAATTTCTTCGTTATATAAGTTGTTTCGTATTAAACCGCTTCGTTACAAAGAGGTTCAGCTGTTAGCTTCAAGGCAAGAGGAAACCTCACCTCTCCAAAACATCGACTTAAGTGGACGGTACGAGAACCGAACTCCGGTATAATACAACTGAAGAAAGAAGCGGCATGTGCCTCTCGATAGAGGCCCTCCAGCCAATGGCGTCGACTGGTTCCCATGACGTCATGGTTACTCAATCCTCTTGGACCTGTGTGACATCTCAGGGAGTGGCATATGAAAGGATATGAACCACCGCTTGATCAGATTGACAGCGGCGCCCGGAGAATCGGCCGACGCCGTAGGCTGCAAGGCGTCCTTTGAAGTGCATCCGTCGCTTCTTTCTGGAGTTCCAGCCGACTACAGGGCTTTGTTTTTACTGCTGAAAAGTGCTGTGGGTAGCAAGCATCGTGGTAGTGCATGACGTATAGGGCGCTCTGGAAGTGAAACGTAAGATTTAGCTGCTGACAATGCCTAGATCGAGAACAACGTTTCGGAACCGCTACGGGTTCCTTGGTCAACAATGAGGAGGACAAGGCGAGTGGCTGAAATTTAAAACCGAAGTTTTTGACGTAAAGACCGTACTTAAATGAGTGGTTCGAATCAGACCGGGCAGCTGCAATACATTTCGATGGAGGCGAAGCGCTAAGGCACCCCTGTGCTTTGCGATGTCAGTGTACAATAAAGATCCCCAGGTGATTCAAATTATTCCGGAGCCCTCCACTACAGCACCTCTTTCTTCCTTTCCTCTTTCATCCTTTCCTTTTTCACTCCCTCCGTTTTCCCTTCCCTTATAGGGTGTTTCATGTGTCTGCCAATATGTGAGAAAGATACAGCGCCATTTCCTTTCCCCAAAAATCAATTTTCAATTTTCACAGTTTCTTCTGTGAGGTTCAGGGCCTTAGTCTCACCTGGATAAAGGGTGGCTCAAGCAATTGGTGCGTCGTCAGGTTTAGCCTTGGAGTTAACTACTTATACGCCGGCGGCCGAGTGTTTTGTTGCCAGCGTATGAAATATTGTTTTTAAAGTGAAAGCTTTACTGGCCACAGGTTGAGCAATTTTGCATGATTCCTGGAGAGGACGTGGAGCAGTAATGACACATGGCATTTCTCTCTTTCGCTCTCTACCCACTACTGTGCATGCCCCACTAGTAGCACTGAGCCACAGGTGTTCCACCTGCCTTTCCTCAAAATCCAACTTTCAATTTTGTTTTCTCTTTCCTCTTTCCCTCCCTCCTTTATCACTTCCTTCTTGGGGTGGTTCGGGTGTCCACTGAGATATGTGAGATGGTAACTGTGCGATTTCCTTTCCTCAAAAACCAAAGAAAACAAGTTAGTGGAAGGACTTGGTAGAGTTCATTGGAGTTCACAATTTTGCAATGACCATTCATTTTCACGAAAGGAAAAGCGCACAACCAGGAAAGGCGCACAACCGGCTCTGCGGGACAGTGGAGAGCTCAATCTCGCTTCCCCTTTGTATATCCTGGATTAGCTGGGCTAATCCAACCCGCCGCGGTGGCTCAGTGGTTAGGGCGCTCTGCTACTGATCTGGAGTTCCCGGGTTCGAACCCGACCGCGGCAGCTGCGTTTTTATGGAAACAAAACACTAAGGCGCCCATGTGCTGTGCGATGTCAGTGCAGGTTAAAGATCCTCAGGTGGTCGAAATTATTCCGGTGCCCTCCACTACGGAACCTCTTTCTTCCTTTCTTCTTTCACTCCCTCTATCCCTTCTTTTATGGCGCGGTTCAGGTGTGCAGGGATATATGAGACAGATGGTGCATCATTTCCTTATCCCAAAAAGCAATTATTATTATTATTCCTATTATTATTATTATTGGGCTAATCGACATTAACTTTTCTGGCGGGAGGGGGGGGCGGAAGGAAATGGTGCAGTGCCCCCAACCGCCCCCGTAAGGGAAGGGACAAGGGTGGGGGGAGTGAAAGAAGAAACGAAGTAGTGCCGTAGTGGAGGGCTGAGGAATAATTTCGACCTCCTGGGGATCTTTAACGTGCACTGACATCGAACAGCACACGGGCGCCTTTCGCCTCAATCAAAACGCAGCCGCCGCGGTCGGGTTCAAACCTGCGAACACCGGGTCAGCAGCCGAGCGCACTAAGCACTGAGCCACCGCAGTGAGTGCAGTGTCTTTTTTATTCACGCGTTAAATGCGCTTTTTCTCAAAGCGAAATGCTGCACTGTCGAGCCCAAACTTCCACTCTGACAAATTGATGTTTCCTTGGCCTGTAGCTGTTGATTCTCATAAATTACGCGTCTGCACATTGTCAATTCATAGAAAGATTCCCGTATGTTGCTCATCTTTCACTGTTAATGAGCGGCTGGTGCGTCTTTCCGACCTCCACGAATGCCGAAATTTCCACTGTAGTTCCTTGTGCCGAGCTTCGGTGCCGGGCGCCGGTTTGTTTCATCATGAATAATTAAATTTTTCCAATTTTTTTCACCCCAATCGGGACCATTTCTGTGGGCCACCTTGGACATGTGACGTCACCAGCTGCATGCCCGTCGATATTTGCTCGGAGATTGGTCAAGAAGAAAAAAAATAAGACCTTTGTTTTTGGCCATTTCACACAAACAGTGGTCTGTCGCTTACAGTCTCCAGTTTAGTCAGTCAACGCACCGAGAGGTTCTGTGACAGTATGCATGACGACAAGCCTCGATCTCGGCGTCATACTTGGGGAGAAACCGAGTTTTGGTTTCGGCGTTCTTTGTTTTTCCTGTTTTAAAGAGCTTCTACTCAGGATTCTGAAAAACGGGTTTTGAGGCACAGAGAAGGGACTCTTAAGAAATGTGATGCGAATGGGAACACAATACCACGTCTAAACATATTCAAAATAGCCCACATTTTCCCTTTGAGTGGTTCAGAAACCTTGCAAGAAATGCTTCTACAGCTGTGGCACCATCATGGCCTTGGTTCACTGTATAAATAATTTAAGGCAGAAAAAGAACAAGTAATTACTGTCTCGCTTTTGATGAACACTGCGACTACGCAGTGCGGTTCCTTGATTTTGCAATCGTCCCGATCGTCCCTGTCATATCCGCTCAAACTAGCACAAGGCTCTGAAATATAATCCGAGGAAAGTACAGGGTCGGTTAAAAGTTCTCAGGCCAAAGGGTCTGCTTTTGAGCTGTATTATCAGGCAGACATGACACCACCAGACTCAGAATATCCGTAGAAAGCGGAAGAGGTATCGTTCTGTGCTCTGGGAACCTTGATAGCTTTATTCGCGTCTTAAATGCCATGATATACCGATGAAACAAGCAAGCCCTCTGGCCCCGAAACTTTTGACTAACCGGGTACAGAACCAAATATTCAGAACCCACAATCCCGAGCGAAGGTTGGCGAGCTCTTTCCAGTGACTTTTTCACGCCCGCGCATTTCTCCGCCTCGCGCTCCTGCGTATTTTTGTTCAGATGTGTCAGTCGGTTAGATTAAGAAGTAAGGCAGCTGCTATGGCCGCTGCCAGTAATAAGCGTCGCTTCGGCGGTTCAGGAAGCCCCCCTGACCCCATTCTACAGGGGGGGGGGGAAATCCCGAACGCATAGGCAGCCGGCGGTGGGGCCGAGTGGGTAGGGCTGGCTGAACAGCGCCGACCTGTGAGCATGAAAAGAGTGATGAAAAGATATAGAAAGGCTCGAAGACGCTGAAATTTAAATTTTGACTGCACATAACGTCGCTTGCACAAAACATTTTAAACATTGTCACTGGAGGATATTCTTGTTCAAGCGCTGTCCTTTAAAGGGCTCGCTATAATGCACGGGGTGCAGGAGGCTTTTTCCATTAAGACCCACCGGAACCGGTCCTGCGCTGTAGTGTAAATCGAAGACCATTCGGCCAAACTTATGTGACGCTCAACACACGAAACAGTGCGTCCATACCTAATTGTTCATGCTCTGCTCTAATTACCTCCAAACACGGCGCAGGAGCTCGAGAGAACCCTACCCTCTCACTTCCCACGGCGGCCTGCCCACGGCCAGCTGGGCCGGACCATACAACTTCTTGCCAACCACTTCAGCATCGAGATACCGACTGGCAGCGTCTACCACTACGACGTCGACATCTCCTCGGAAACTGCCAAGGAGACCAAGGTTCCTGAGCAGAAAAAGTACCGATGCCTCAGTACAAAGATCAACAGGATTGCCATCGAGCTCCTAGTAAAGAAGTACCGGCAAGACCTGGCCAACTGCATCCCTGCTTTCGATGGCCGCAAGAACCTGTACACACGCCGCCAGCTCAACTTCCGCGAGCGGACATTCACAGTCGACCTCGAGGAAGACCAAAGATCCGAGAAGTTTATAATCAAGATCCAGTACGCGGCCACAGTGAATCTGGACGCCCTGCATGGCGTCTTCCAAAAGCGCGTACAAACTGTGCCCCAGGAAGTCCTCCAGGCCATAGACATCGTCTTGAGGCACAGCCCCTCGATAAACCTTGCACCAGTTGGACGCTCGTTTTTCAGACCGCCGGGACCCAACGAGCACAATGACCTCGGAGGAGGCCGGGAGGTGTGGTTTGGCTACTACACGAGTGTTCGACCCGCCCAATGGAAGCCCATGCTTAACGTCGACATGTCAGCAACCACATTCTACGAGTCGCTTCCACTGGTCGACTTCATGTGCAGGTTCTTAAGCGACAGCCGTCGTGTGTTGACGCCCGCAGACTTCCGGTCATTGCGCGACAACCAGTACGTGCGCCTGAATAGGGAGCTCAAGGGACTCCGTGTCAAAGTGACGCACCTTCCGTACCCGCGCAAGTACAAAGTGGTCAAGATCACGAGGGAACCTGCGAAGGAAATCTATTTTGAATCAGAAGGTAGTCAGATCTCCGTCGCCGACTACTTCCAGAGCCGCTACAGGCGCTTGTCGTACCCGAACTTCCCTTGCGTGCAGAGTGGCAGCCCGACGCATCCGGTCTACATTCCTCTGGAGGTGTGCGAGCTGGCCGAAGGCCAGCACTGTCGGAAGAAGCTCGACGAGAGTCAGACCGCCGAGATGATCAAGCACACGGCCAAGCCGCCAGCCAAGCGCTTCCAGAAGATTCGTCAGTCCGTGCGCGACATGGTCAGCAGCTCGGACAAGTACCTGCGAGAGTTCGGCGTCAAGATCAACACTGAGCCCACTCAGGTTGTGGGCAGAGTGCTCGACCCGCCATCTCTGGTATTTGAGAACAACACCATGTGCAAGCCGCGCGACGGTACGTGGGATCTCCGAGGGCAGCGCTTCTACAAGGCGATGTCCATGACAAAGTGGATTGTTCTCAACGTGAGCCGCTCCGCGCACAAGGATTCCCTGGAAAACTTCATCAGGATGCTGATCCGCATCGGCCAAGAACTGGGCATGCGCATTGCGCAGCCGCTTGCGGTCATCACGTTCGACACAAACCGCCAGCCCATGCGGACCGTTCTCACGGAGCAGCGCAAGCAGTACCCGCAGTTGGAGATGGTTGTGGCAGTGATAACAAAAGCCACGAACTACGCTGAGATCAAGCAGGTGGCAGAGACTGAGCTCTCTCTGCGCACACAATGCATCTTGGACAACAACGTGGTCCAAAAGTGCAACGCAGCGCTCATCCAAAACTTGTGCCAGAAGATCAACGCCAAGATGGGCGGTATCAACAATAGTCTCCTGATGCAGGAGAAGCCGAAGCTGTTTCATACGCCCGTGATCGTCATTGGAGCAGACGTGTCGCACCCATCGCCTGGAGACAAGGTGAGGCCATCCATCGCCGCGTGCGTCGGAAGCCTAGACACTGTACCGTCCAAGTTTCACGCCACCATTCGGGTACAGATTGAAGACTCCGAGGCTAAGGCGCGTGTGGAAATCATTAGAGACCTGAAGGACATGATCAAAGAATTGCTACTGGCTTTCCACCGCGCCACCAGGCACAAGCCCGAGCGGATCGTCTTCTACAGGGACGGAGTGAGCGAGGGGCAGTTCTTGGAAGTCCGTAACTATGAGGTAAGTAACTGCGCCTACTACTATACTGTGCCCACTAAACGCTCATCTTGTTAAGACAGTTTTTCCCGCATTCAATGTCACTAGTGTCATTGGATAACCTTTGTCTTTGGAGAAGCCGACTAGCTGTGCATATACGTAACGACACCGAATTGATCTCCACAGGGATATAATTTCAGGACATCCAGGATATTCATTTCTGGAGACGTCTTGTCGGCGTTAGTTGACCTCAGCTTGATCGTTTCTCTGCAAAAGGTGGTAAACATCCAAGACTGAGGCCTCTGGCGCGGTTTTGTACGTATCCGCTCCGCCTCTCATCCTTCTTACACACGGGCGATTATAACTGCTGTGCAGTTGACCGTCCGTTGAGCTGAACGACAGTTCGAGGTGTTATACCCGTGCCACACGGTCAAGTTTTAGGTCATTAATTACTTAGTAAATCAATTTTTAACGCTATTGGCGCGGTGCCACACACTTGTATTTAATGACATTAGACAGACTAACTGGCGTTTGCGACCTTCTGAGTTCGCCACACCTCATTCGCTCGAGATCTGTATACTCTTTTCGCCATTCCGCATGCGGAAAGACATGCAACTTTTTTGTGTGAAGTCACTACCCAGAGTATAATCGTTTATTCATAAACAACACTATTTTTAATAGGAATTCATATGTACTGTTATCCTGTGAGCTGACACACGAGTTCTACTTTTACACACTTGTCAAGCAAGAACAGTGGCGTTTTCTACAAAATAATTTTTATATTATATTTGAAGGGCATTGCTGTTATACTTTCTCATTAACACTGTTTATATTCAGGGCTTTTTTTACTGCCTTGAAGGCGGTATCGTCACCGTGACTAGTTAAATTATTTATTTATTTATATACAGATACCTTATAGGCCTCTGGAGAGGCATTGTGTAAGGGGGCGATACAGAAGTTAGTGAGAAATAGGCCAGAAATCCAAACATCATATTAAAAGTACAGCAAAACACACAAAAAACAGGTGAGTTCAGATAAGATATCGCAATTCATTAACAGGGATAAAAGTAAAAAAACCACTTTGCTTCATGAAACAAAATCAGGAGAAATGCACGAAGATTTATACAAAAGCCAAATAAAACATATCAGGCATAAATGAACAAAGCTGCGCATCACGAAACCGAAGAGGCAATAGTCTCAAGCTGCTGAAAACGAAGTTGTACGAATCCTGAGTATTTAAATGACGTGCTAACCGTTATCAACGAAATGTTTGGGTAGATGTTCGCGAAAGGGGTCTTGATTAGCCTGCAGGGCGGTGCAGTCCGGAAGATCGTTCCAGAGACGAATGGCACGCGGGGGTGACGAGAAGTTGAAATCATGTGTGTTGCCATAAATTCGGCATAGCTGCAGTTATAAGTAGGAGGGACGTTGTAGATGTGCTGGCGGTGAATCAGTGGCATGGACGTATTTGTGAAAGATAGATAAAAGGGCAGTCTCGCGACGAATTTGCAAAGGATGCATGGAGCGAAAGTTTGATCTTCAGTTGGGTTGCACTGGACTGATAACTGTAATTTTGCCAAAATGAGACGACAAGCCCGATTCTGGACAGCTTCCAACTTTTCTATTAGATATTTCTGATAAGGTGACCAGATGGATGAAGTGTACTCTAGCTGCGGTGCTACAAAAGTAATATAGGCTTGTTTACGCATGTCAGGGGTAGTGCATAGCAGGTTACGGCGAAAGAAAACTAGTGACCGGGAAGCATTAGCGAAAGTGGTGGATGTGTGTTCAGCCCGAGTAAAGTTTGGTGAAATATGGACGCCTAGATGCTTATACTGCGTATTCCGAGCCAATGTATCGTTATTATTGCGGTATGGAAAATTCGAAGTTGCGCATTTTCGGCTAAAAGTAATTATATTACACTTAGAAATGTTTAGTCATTAGACACGTTTTACACCAGTCGTTTATGCAATCGAGGTGACTTTGAAGTTCAAGGTGGCCATTAGTAAATTTTATTGGTCAATGAATAATGCAGACGTCAGCAAATATGTGTATCTAAGATGAGATTGTTGCTGGCAGGTTATTAATGTAAATTATTAATACTAATGGACAGAGGAGGCTTCTAGCGCCGCGCCCGATGTAACATCGCAAACAGGAAATTAATACTTGTTAACAACGGTGTACTGCTGGCAATTAGAAAGAAAACTACGGACCCATGACAGAGTTAAAGAATGTAATTTAAGCGCACAAAGCTTAGATATTTGTCGGCAATGTTCTACCCGATAAAATTTATTGGCAAAGTCCAAAAAGGTGGAAGTGGGCAGTTTTCGTGCGAGTGTTTGTTGCCACTTTTGAAAACCGGTACAACCTTTCCTATTTTTCAACCGGTGGAAACCTCACCTGTAGATATTGACTGCTTAAAGATATGAAGGAAGATGATTTTGGAGACAGAAATGGCATGTCTTTAGTATTTTGAATTGATTTAATCAACACCAGAAAAAGAGGGTACTAGGTTATTTATCAGGTGTACTAAGCCATCAAGTGTAATGTCAACCGGCGCCATGTACGGGTAACCAAAATCAGGTACATACGAGACGTTAGGATTATCTTCTTGGGTGAAAATATATGCGAAAAACGAGTTAAATGCTTTAGGACATTCAGCATTGAAGTAGGGGGTGCTGTCAATATCATGTATTGATATATCATTACTGACACTGTTCGGACGTATTGTTTTGAAGGACTTGCTTTTATTGTTCCTAAGTAGCGCAGGAAGGGCTTTTTGAAAAAAAAAATTTTTCGTCACAAAGGCCAGAACAACAGAGGTTTAGGTAGGTTTTATATTTACCCGGCGCGCAGGGCGAACATTCGTGCTTTGTATTTTTGTACAACCGTTTTTTTTTCTTATTTCTCATGCATTGATGCTTTCTTGTAAAGCAAGTGTTAGGTTTACGATTTGATAGCGTGATAAGCGGGACATGTTTGGCTACTATTTCGGCGAGCTTGCCTCTAAATTGAACCCGCGGTTATATTCTACTGACTTATATTGAAAAGAGGGTGTCAGAATATTATCAGAAAACATTTGAATTTCGTCATTTATTGGATTGTAATCTCCTCTGTTTAGTTGCGAATCAGTAATGTCAATAAATCTGCCAATAAATAATAATGTCGTTAAATCTGGACGTGTAGCGCCAGCTCCGAAAAAAATGGCATAGGCAAACTTAAGGCTACAAACATCTAGAAAGTGCGCGTGTGGCACGGGTAATAAAAGGCAGCGCCACCTGCTGTTGAGATCTCAGCGCAGTGGAGATACGCAGTTGGACCAGTCTACTGACCCGCTGCATCGGCCGAGTCGGCGGCATTTCCTGCTGCCACATCTTGCTATCTTGGCTAATATAAGTACAACTACAACTTCCATTATAGTCGGATACAACTCAAGAACCCAGCAACTCAAGAACCCTGAATGGACTCTCTTGCAGCCAATGGCATAGACCAATTCTCATGAGCCTGCTTGGGTAACCACGTGGCGAATGCTAGATGAAAGGGGTTAGTCTCCCCCCTCACAGGGAAGACTATTGTCACTGCCACGGCGCACACCGCATTGTCAGCCTTGAGGGCTCGTGATGATAAGCCGAAGCCATTGGCTGGAAGGGGGTCCTTTTACGGAGAAAATCGGCTTCATTCTTGAGTGTATCCGACTATATTCGGATTAGTGTAGCCAGAAAAAAAAAGGCCGCGAAGTGGCACCAGTAAAACAACGGCTGAGCGGTGAAGCCGGACGTTCCTGTACTGAATTTTTTTTGGCTCTGTGTGGTTGTTCACTACAGGTATACTGAAACGCCAAGCTTGCACAGAAATTTTTGTTGAGTGAAGTCAACTAGGTGGTCAATGCGCAGAGTTATGTGCAAACCGATCACGTGATCCGGAATGTGGACCGCGTGAACTCAATTTAGAGGAGTATGCCGAGTAACTGCAGCCGACTGTTATTCATTTAAGCGTCAGTTGGAAAAGCTGCACTTCCGTTGAACTGAACGGTAGCTGAAACGGCTCGTTTAACCAGAGTACAACCGATAATAGCATTGCTTAAAAAAACGGTGATCTTCGCCGTACTCTCTTTGTGAAACGACAATTGTATAAGATACGACAGCATAGTTCGTGAACATCCAAATTGTTTGGTTTACATTTTGAACTAGGTAGATATCGTGATGATTCGAATGGCCTTTCAGCCTTGACCGACAGTTTTTGTTTCCGCTCTAAAATCTCGCAGGTGAGCGCCATCCGGCTGGCGTGCAAGGAACTGTCTCCCAACGAGACCTACGAGCCAGCAATTACTTTCATCGTGGTCCAGAAGCGGCATCACACGAGGTTCATGCCCGCCAACGACCGCGACGGCGTGGGCAAGTGTCGAAACGTCCCACCAGGCACGACCGTAGACTCGGTGGTCACGCACCCGCTGGACTTCGACTTCTTCCTCTGCAGCCACTTCGGCATCCAGGTAGGCGTCCTCTTCTCCGCTCTTGTTGCGATTGTCAGCGGGAAGAAATGGTCTGCGGTGTTTTCGTTTATGAATTTGCGGAGGAAATAGTCCGGGCGCCGGCATCGCCAAAGTCGTGTCGCGTCGTTAATGCGCTACAAATTCCAGGAGCGCCTGCGGTGTAGGCCTTCCACATCTTGAGGAAACGGAAGCATGGTTTTCGAGATCACCTACGCGCGAAACTGTGACGGAAGGTTTCCGCTTTACATTGAGTCCATCAGGAGCGCTGTGTGTGACTGTGACGTCATCGTTCACCTTTGGGGAAGCGGTATCGGAAGTTGCGCATGGGGGGCCTCTATGGCCAGTGCTCAGTGATGCTGTCATGTGGATATGGTCATTGGTTTTTATTCTCGAGGTGGCGTCTACTGAGACATGATTGCAGAAGGTTGGGTGAAAAGAGAAGCGCTTGATGTTTAGCTCGTACGTAAAAGATGGAAGCGGCTTTTAAGTCTCAAAAAACGGTCAAAAATTGATTTTTGTTTAAATAGTCGTGTCGGATTGTATGCCTCGGTGTTTATGCTGTCCCGAAGTCGGGAAACCGACATAGATGACGATGACCGACCAATGCGCTGATGACAGCCAGCCAGGAAATAATAGTTATTCACTGTATTTATTGGCGCGAGGGCATCTAAGGCCAGATAAAGCCAGAAACATGTTGTGCATGCGGCATTAGGAGCAGGGCAAGTGCATGGGTTGCTCATGGGCACTGCCGGTTTTTGTATATTGCGTTTAAACACTGTCCTTCCCACGTAATGGCGCATTTAAACCGCAAACACCACGCCACACCACATCGCACCACAAGCAGGACCACACCGCACCACCACATACCTCGACACGATGCGACACAACATGACACGGCCCTTGGAATTCTCGCATGTGAATGAGTGTACTCCTCGGCGCACCCGCAGGGCACCAGCCGGCCGGCCCACTACTATGTCGTGTGGGATGACTCCAAGTTCAGCGCGGACGACCTGCAGAAGCTCAGCTTCTACCTGTGCCACACATACTCCCGATGTGCAAGGAGCGTGAGCATCCCGGCCCCTGTGTACTACGCGCACCTGGCCGCCTTCCGTGCAAAACACCACATCGCCAGCAAGCTGGAGACGTCCGGCGCGGTCAGCCAGTCGTCTGAGGGCGGCGGTGACACAGTGTTGACCACTGCCCAATACGTGGAGGCCGTCAAGGTGCTGCAGGAACTGCAGGCCTCCATGTACTTCGTGTAATGGAGGAGGTTCTCCGCTGCCCCTGCATTCCGGTTACGGTGAGCCTGGAGGCGCACCACTGACGTCATACCCAACAGTTCTGGAGAAAAGCAATCTGGAACGGGAAAACGTTTAAAGGCATTTGCAGGGAGGGTGTTATATAGGGTATAGGGAGGGTATTATGAGCGCAGTGTTCCTCATATATTGTAAAATTCTACTACAACAGTCAATATATCCCCAACCTACCGCCTGCAGGCTTGCATTTTTTTTTGCTATTAACGTTTTTGCTACAGTCCAAAGTGTTCTTCATTGGTTTTCTATTACAGTCATAACTGCTCGATGCGAGCAATGGAAACAGTATAAAAGGAAGATTTTTCCAGATATCGGAAGAATGGGCCTTGAATATTTCAATACCAGAATTTTACACTTTCCCAAATTTCAATTTTTTTTGTCGAAGAATGTTGGACATGTGCGCAAGACGTAGAGGACAAGATATACGTGACACACAGTGGACATCTTCTCCCGGCCCTCTTGGCGTTGCACTGTCGTGTGTTCAAGGCGCAGGTGAAGTGGTATGCATGGGATGGACGATAAAGATCACCGCTTTACGAATGCCGTATAGCAACATTTTTTAATGCGTTTTGTTGTAGTGAGAGACGACTTAACTGTTAAGTGCTGCTCCGCCCACATTAGGGCCGCTGCATCGAATTCCTCCACGAGGAAAAAATTAATCGGTTATAAATTCGTTTTGTGTTACCTAAACTAGAAGTTTACCACCAGACGAAATTTAAAACGAGAAAATTTTGATCCAAATTCTATGATCGGAACTTAAAGTGTTTCAGTTTGGTTCATTGTAAGCTACACATCACAGATGCGCAACTGAATAGGAACATGAACACAAAGCGCTTGCCTTGTGTTGTGTGCCTTTCACGTGTTTAATTGCGCTTAGTTCAGCTGTGCATCTTCTATGAGCGCACAACCAAAATTTTCCGTTAAATATATATGCGCCTAATATGCTTTTTTTTGTCATCCTAATAAAATGTTATTGACCACTGTCCGGCGATATTTTCTCTTTTTCTCGCTGCCTGCGCCCCGACTTGCTATACTCATATATGCTGTATGTATTGCAGGCAGAGAAGAACCTGTACTGAATTTAACCGGCTTTCTGCACCTTGAGAGCATTTCATAGCTGCACAAAAATGCGATCTAACTTTAAAATCCGCAGCCTTCGCGACGTTCAACTGCATAGCCGTCAGCTAGTTGTCAAGCCCCGCGGGTGTCCCTTTGCGATAGATAGAGCGAGAAGCCCTTTAATTTAAACAAGAGATTTTAGCTCGCATGCTACACTCTAAACACAAACAAACGCCTATATGGGAGTAAGAAAGAGAGTAAGCTGCCTCCTAGCGGATAGGACAGCTTACTTCCCTTTCTTACTCCCTTTTTACTCCTTTCTGTTTAGAGCATACTCTACATGGGGAAGAGTATTGTGGCGAAAATATCGTAAGGCGAGAAGCGCGGAAAATATCTTTATAGCAGTAAAAGAATAAAAAAAACAATTAATATAATCTAAGCATAAATGGGCAGTCAATTTGCGCTGAGGTACATGGACAAGTAATGCTACAAGATATTAAATGGTGATGCGCAGTATGTCATACAAAGGGGCTATCAGTGTTCACTGCATGAATAGTGGATAGTGGTGAGACTTCAATTCATAGCGGTGAGTTGTTTTCTATTTGCCTATATAGGCGACATTGGCCTTTTCGAGCGGATGCATGGATCTCGGAGTTCGTTCTGTGAGATCGCTGTATATGCCATTTGTCACTGTTTTTCAGCATTCTCTATAGATACCAGTGTGATGAACATAGAGATCAAAAATCTTTCTTTGTGATCGGAAACAATCGCAAAAAATCGGAGACTATGAAATAACGGGTTTATTTTCTTGGAAGAGATGTATGATCAGTATCTTTCAGTTGTAGCTCCGCAAGCCTGGTATGAGCAACTACTAATCGGTGGTTTTCGTTGTTAGAGGCTCGGGCTGGCTTTGATTCAAATTCGACGGAACAATTTCCAGGTTAGCGTAAGTCAGCCAAGCCGCCACTAATTGCACCTTTTGTTTTCTTGCAGGCTCGCAAGGCGAAGGATTTCCTTGGTTTTGTTCTTTCATGTGCTGTCCGAAGAGTGCGGGAGCCTACATTGTTGTTTGCTGTTCTTGCGCCTTGAAATCTATTAAGTTCTAATAAAAAAATGTCGATAAAGTTCGCCGTTACATGAGGTTTCCTTGTCTTGCAGTCACTGGCGCTTGCATTGGCCAGCGTTGTCCGGATCCAGTCTTTTCAACTACAACACATGCTAAAAAAGTGATAGGGTTTGGAAACGTAGTTAAGCCGAGTAGAGGTGCGAAAGCATGTGTTTGGCTAGGTTGGCTCAAGGTTTTGCTTGGCTGGTTGTGTTTTGCTTTGCTGTGATATTGGGCTAAGGTTAAGCTCTGAAAGAGGTTAGGCTGATCTGATCTGTTCACGCCGCAGATGGAAGTTGATATAGACGATGACGTGCAATGGACAGCATGAGTGAGTGTGGTTTTTTGACACGAGGCGTGATCGGCTTCGGAGATAGCACAGTGCTCCTTGTGTAGTGGCGAGCGAATCTGATCTGTTCGGGCCTCCGAGGGTTCATCGCCCAGTCGTAGCAATACTTATATTTTATTTCTTCATGCGCCTAGGTTGACACTCAACGTCAAGCTCCGCGCAAACTCGGTCAGCCGATTAGACTTCGTGAGCTAGTCCCTTCCCAAGCAGCGCAGGCAAATGGGCCAATTTTGCGAATGACTGATTTCACTCTGGTGATAAAAATTTGCCAGTATATTCTCAATATTGGGCCGATTAGTTGTGCTGCTGGGTGTCAGTACTTCGCGCACCTTTGTGTGCGCACCGAGACACCCTTAGAGCGTGTGGGGGTAGCGGTCTCGGTGCCCATAGAGATGCCATTGACTCAATGTGCCAAGTTCAGCCGGAGACCAGCTACCAAGAGCCGAGGGGGTTGGTCGTTTGGTGCCCAGCCTTCGCCGGTCGCAAGCCAGAGAATGGGTCGGAGCCAAAGGTTCACAAAACCAAACAAAGCTTATACAGGAGAGAGACGATACAGAGGATTTCGCAATCATTCGTACGAGCACATACAAAGTGATTTACAAATACAGTGCAACTCATGCAAATTAACAATCGAGAGAGATTACAATTCAACAGAATCTGCATTTAAAGCGCACTAACACAGAGAAAAGAAACACAATTTGTTCCCCGGGCACTGGGAGAGTAGACGACCTGAGGAGCACGACAGGGCCGATCCACAGACTGGCGCACGTTACCTCGGTGGTCCGTGGCTGGTCGAGTGGTGTTCTCCCGGGAGTCGTGCGTGCGCGCATGTCAATGTTCCCGGATGTTCCCTCTGAGGACACTTGACTGCATGCCTCAGGCCATAGCGCCCGCATGCATGCCGGTAGTGTTCGGTTTCGGCACCGGCCTCGATCGGCGGCCCACGTTCTTCTTGAACCCTTTCCCTTCGAGCAGAGTGTGCGGTCTCGTCACTGCTTTGGCGGCAGAGTTGGCGTCACTCCGTATGCCAGCCCTGCTACGACGGCGCCGCTGCTAAGCGCAGCCACTGCCCACTGGACAAAGAGCCTTTCCAGGAGGAAGACATGGCGTGGACAACCATCAGCAGGGGCAACGTTCTCGGCCGAAAGGTACGCCGCTGGAACTCTGAGCACGGCTGCGATGCCGAGTGCGTGGCGTCCGCCATGTTGGAACACTTCGCCAACACCTACCAGTACCACGCCATGATCTCCCCTTGTGTATCCAGATGGTCCTGCACCAGGACATTGCGGAACATCTGGAGCGCGACTGTTTATCGTCCCGCGCACGCGAACAAGACGATAAATTTGGCAACGTATTCATGCAAATAAAAGAAGCGTTAGGAAAGATACAGGAAGGGAATGGTGATCTGCGGATGAAGCTGGATTCATTCGAACAGTGTCTGCGCCCTGAGACTTAAAACACAGTAGCATCTCAGTCCACTACTATCGCCAGTGCAGTGACGGACGCTCTATAAAACAAGGTTTTTGGGCTCAAGACCTTGGCCGAGACGGCATTAGCTGAACACAGGCGCGAAGTCGCATCGGAAATCAGGGACGCACTGGCTGGAAACGGGAGGTCCATGAAAGAGGTAGTCATGCCAGAGTGTGAGCGGACAGCGCTGTTTATGAAGGACAAGGTCGTAGAAGCCTTGTGTGAAGATCGCACGCTGGGAGATGCCGGATTTTTAGCTTCGGCGGCGTCTGCTGGAAAACAGGCTGCGTCAGTAGACGGCGAGGCCAAAGCTGAGGAACAGCTGGTCATCGCTTCCCTGAACATCGGTGGTGATTTTCTGGACAAGTAGGTTCCGTTCGAATGAACCATATATGACTGGGATGAATTTCTCTCCCAAGCACGTTCTTCGCCATTCCGCACAAGCAGCGATGACCAGCCTAGCTACCACCATGGAAACCTTATAGTTCCGTGCCAATGTTTTCACGGCCACCGTGTTTGGCCTCGTGTTTACATACTCGAGGGCTTGTGCGACAAATTCCTGAATTGACCCATGGATAAGAAGGTTAAGCTAGTTCTCATCGATCCTAGCGACTGCACGAGACAATTAACTGTAAGGAACGCAATTCGACCAGTCCGCCGCTGCGCTTGTATGCCTACTGCCTTTGCCAACTGCATCAAGTTACCATGCTTTGCAGTAGGAATATACTACCGTTGCTAAGAGTAAGCATTCCGTATATTTAGTGACTGAAATCTCCTACGGAACTTGGGCAAAATACCCTGCCCCTAAATGTGAGCTCGCTAGAGGACAGCTTACTTTGTTTTTACACCTTTATCGACTTATTCGTGTATAGATTGTGGGCGGTATATATGGCACATCTTCGGGGTTACCGACAGGGGCGTATTTATGGGAGGAAAGGGAGCCCCCCCCCCTTATCTCGGCTGGACCCCATTATGTGGACGAAAAAAAGTCCAAGAAATACGCTGTTGAAATGCGACCAGCATTTCCAAGAGTAACACATGAATCTGCCCCTGGTTACCGACTCGTATCTCTGTCCACGAAAAGCCTTGCCTCGTTGTGACATGAGCACTACGCCAACACGCTTCTTCGGCTGTCGTTCCATTCGAAATAGTGAAATACGGCGAGGTGTGGGTGGGCAGCAGCAGAAAGCAGAGAACTCTGAAGAAAAGCTGTACGGGAGTACGAGGTTATGTGACATTTATCCTCCAGCTTAATCATAATTAATGCAGCCGACCCTGGTCGATTAAAAAATTGCTGGCTAATCCGTGCTACGCCTATATTACCCCACTGCAGGAATGCATGCCCACTGTTCATTGTTTTGATCTCATCCACACGCAAGCAACAACACAATGAACATTGTCAGCAAAAAAATCTTTATGCACTTGTTTCTTTGCCAAGATGGAATTAAATTTAACGCAGCACATGAAGGGAACAATACAGGCGTGAACTCACAACTGTTTATTCAGAAAGAACGCACGTACATATATGCAGTCATGCAGTGATTCATCATATCAAAATTTCCATAATGTTAGGTACGTCTCCAGAGAAATTATATTTTCGCTTCAAGCGCAGTGAAATGTCGCTGATACATATATCAGCCTTTTATTCTGATAAACGCTACCAGTAGGTACCGTTCGACTTCTGCCCAGAATCTTTATATTGGTCAACTTTGGCGAGCATTTACAATATTTGCACTTCTTTTGGACGTTACGTCGCTTGTAAGCATTCAGCGATGACGTAGGCTGTACGATATGTCCGCTATGAATTATCGCCTGTTATCGGCGTCGCGGCGCAAGCACCTTTTTGGTACGCCAGGACTGAAACCCCCAATTTCAAATGTCGCCGACGCTTGTCTGTACGAAACCTTGAGTTTGCTCGGGAAGAGAAACATGGGTCGCGCTAACCTCACCTGTGGCAGCACCTGCCATCGCACGGCTCTGGCGCATCGTTTAACAGCTCCGCCACTCCGCTGGCACTGGTATAAGGACTGCTAGCGATCTATGAATGAAAAGTAGAGAATGACCATTTCCACATACATGGGCATCAGCCCATTAACGCTATCGCGTCATATCCTTAAGGCGGAACCTAAGTCCGATTTCGCCCACCCTTTTCTGAGGCACCTGCTTGACATTGAAAACCGAGCCTGGAACCTAAATCGAATTGAAAACCAAAGTTCTAGCAGACTTAATTCGTAGGTGGCCTAATCGTGCTAAATCGTGCGCCATTCTTTTTTTTTTTTAATTTCACTTACCTCCCAATGGTGTCACGCGTTCGAGGTGAGATCGTTCAGGCGGATTCAAGGAACCAGCACGCTAGCGTTGACACAAGCACACTTAGAGCCATTTTGTGCACCCGACAAGCCAACCAGACCCACAAAAAATCGCTCACGCGAAAGAAAGAACGCGGGCACTGTCCCCCAGTGCAGAACGACGTGTGATTGCGTACTACAAGAGGACATACGAGGGCGTTGAAGAACGGGTGCTCGAACGCTACGGAGTACGCATCACAAGAAAACACATGCGCATTTTAAACGGATATAAATGCACAGTGCTGTCAAGGAATACGTTCAGTTATCTCGTGAAGATAGTGAGCAGTCATAAGAAAAGTTTATCTCTCATATAAGTTCTCTTTTGTAAAAATCCCTGCTATCCCCTTTGTACTTCGCTGTGCGAAATTAGTCCGTTTTTAGCAGCGGTGTTGTTGTACAGTCGCACTAATTGAATGGCAACACTTACATGAGGAAGTGCCCGTGCATAAGCGTTAACGCTTAGCTAGATCAACGTGGCAGCAGCGCTGTCTTCTCGCGTCTGCGCAAACGACCCAACGCGTGGCGTTGCATACCCACACTGACACCTCAAAGGTGCAGGTTCGAATCCCAGTCGAACATATCTATTTGCACAGCTTTTATTTCCTCGAGCTGTCTTGTGCTGAGGACGGGCGGACAGATAGAAACCTGCGGACAGAGAGGTGACAGTGTAGCCGTTAAAAAACCCGTTGTCCCGTGTTAGGTGGCGGATCGCTATAGCAGCGCATGGTTCGAGTCACGGACGTCCTTGCACTGCAGCCCTGAAACAGTGTTCGTCTCCGTATGGGTTGCAAGTAGATATAAGGATAGGCTTGGCGGCCGTCTTACAGAGGGTTGACATCCTATGAGCGTGTCAACCCTATGAGGGTTGGACCCTATGTTGATAAAAGGCGAATTAGGAAAGGAGGGCCGGGGGGAGGGCAGCAGGAACCCATGAAAAGCATCGACCACTTTTGTGATTTCCAGAGACGGAAAACTCGCCTACAGGCCTTGAAAAACTGGTGCTCAGGTCTACCCCACGATGACGCCCCCGGCCCCTTTCCTACCGCGAGCCCGCTAGCGATTGTAGCGCCACCTCGGTTATTTGTAAACATTCAGCAATTTTACAGCTGTTAACAGCAGCAACACTAGTCTCCACTAAGAGGTCTTCTCAACGCGAAGTCAATGTATTATATTTATGACCGTCAAATCATACGTACAAAATAATTTTAGCGACGAAAGACAATCAATTAGAGCCACACTTCAGGGCATGAGGCGAGTAGCATTTATACTAAGCCAAGGCCTCCGAGATCGGGTATTAAGGTAGGGTTTGCTGAATGGACCTGACGCCAGTGACGCCAGCTATAGTCGGATACAACTCAAGAAGGAAGCGGCAGACGCCCGTCAAGGGAGGCCGTCCAGCCAATGGCGTCGACCGATTTTCAAGACGCCGCGGTTAATCTGATTTACCCTTGTTTATTTTCCATCCTTCTGCCACCGCCTCCGAGTTCAAGCTGGCAGTTCCGAAGGGAACGGTCATGCGGAGAATGGGCCGACACCACTGGCTGGAGGGTCTCCTCTGAGGGGCATTTGTCGCTTTGTTCTTGAGTCGCATCCGAGTAGAGCTAATAGTAACGTTGCCTGCGACCATGGCACAAGGTATTTTCGTTTGCTCAAGGTGGGGTCAAAGACCCATTTTCCAAGCATTTCACCCTGTTTAAGCCGAGCACCAGGCCAGGTGAAGCTTGTACCCACTGTATCACAGCTTCGTACCCAGCGACACTGGGGATCGAACCTCTCACCTCATGCATGCTAGACGGATGCTCAGCCTCGCTACTGTACACTTGTAGCACCGGTTTTCGCCTCGACTAGCTCCACCACAAATCATTTGTTAGGCTTTATCGCGGAGCACACGTTTCCTAATCTAGTACAAATGGTGGCATTGTTTCATGAAACTGTGGACAAATTCTTATGCAAGAAAAATTTCTCTTAGCTCAGGAGACGTTGATTGGAAGAGCGCGGGGTACTTCGCCACTGCTGCAGCGGATGCGTTGCTTTCATCGTCGATGGGCTTTAACCCTAGACATAGCCGTCAGAAACGCACGAGGTATTGAACAGAGTTCTTCAGAAGAATTCACTATGGCGGCGCTCTAGTACTGCCTTGTAATCGAAGCCTGGACCACGCAAGGTTCCCGCTGGAACACCGGAACTAAACTGACGCTACTGGCCCAGCCCTACCGAACGCCACTTTTGAACTCCCTTAGAGCGTCACCCGCCGGAATAACAACTATACGTTTAATGTAGTGGCATTTCGAAAACCTTTCCGGTCATTCGCAGCTCTCACTTTTCAAACAAATATATATGTAATCAACTTACCATCCTACCGGCTTACTCCGCTGTCCACGCAATTTACATCAACAAGCGGCTTCTTCCGTTGCAATGTCCTAAGATAAAGCATTGCTCTCCTCAATGCAGTTTCGATTCCCAAGTTCGCGCCGTGTCTTGATATCCGCAGCACACACCAGGTGTCGCCAACTGTTCCATGTTCGTTTTCGAGACAGATAGACGAAAATAATTCTGCTTAGGGAGTAGCTGTGGCCAGCGAGGAGGTGAAAACGACCAACAGAAGAACGTCGCGTTTCTCATCAGGTAAACCGGGTAGATATAACTTCTTGGAAATATTGACAACGCAGTGCAGACCGGCCGGGATTCCGTCTGACCGTCTGCTGCCGCGCGCAAAGCTTCGCAGTCTAGTGTTTTCTCTTTTTACACCATACCGTGGTGTGACAAGGACGGCGGAAACGTGATTACAGTCGCACACGCAGACTGCATCCTCAGCCGACTGTGGCCGTGACGCTGCATGTTAGGACGCTTGAGTGCGTGCCTCCAGCGATGGCGCCCACGAGCCTGCAGACAGTGTTCGGTTTCGACAGAGGCTTCGATTGGAGGCCGACGTGTTTTGTGAACCCGTTCCCACCAACTAGAGTGTGCATAGTCTGCGGTCTCGTTTCTTCATCGGCAGCCATGTTACCCTGTCTACACCTGCTCTGCCAGTCCTGCTCCGAGGGCGCCGGTGCCAAACGCAACCACTGCCCCTTTCACAAGGAGCCCTTCCAGGAAGAAGACGTGGTGTGGTCAGCCTTCACCAGGGACAGTATCCTCGGCCGCAAGGTACGCTGCTGGAACGCTGAGCATGGCTGCGACGCGGAGGTCGTCGCATCCGCCATGTTGGAGCACTTCGCCAACGCCTGCCAGTTCCACGTCGTGAGATGCCCCGAATGCAGCGAGAGTGTCCGACACCGAGACATTGCGGAACATCTGGCGCGTGACTGTGAACCACCGCGCGCACGCGACCAAGCATCAGAGGACAACTTTTCGAACGCCTTTATGGAAGTCAAAGGAACGCTGGCAAAATATTGGAAGAAAATGCTGCCCTGCGCACGAAGATGGATTCGTTCGAGGACCGTCTGCACCCTGATACCAGTGGCGCCTTTGCAGCGCAGCGCACCAGTATTGCCGACGCAGTGACAGCCGCCCAAGTTTTCGGAGCTGACGACCGGAGCGGAGGCAGCGTTGGCTGAAGACCAACGCGAAGTCATCGCAGAGATCAGGGATGCGCTGGCTTACATCCAGCGAACCATGAAAGAGAAGAACAGCGAGGGGTGTGAGCGTGACGTGTCGCGTTTGGAGGACAGGGTCGTAAAAGCCGTTTGTGAAGAACGCACGCCGGCAGATGCCGGATCTTCACTTTCGGAGATGACAGCAGCTAAAATCAGGCGGCTTCAGTAGAGGACGAGGCGAAATCTCTGGAACTGCTGGCCGTAGCGTCTCTCAGCATCAGAAGCGACGTCCTCAGCAAATCCGTCCCGTACGTATGGACCATAGATGACTGGAATGGATTCTGCAGGAAATCGTCTGATCGTTTGCGTTATTTCACAGGCAACGATGGCCGGCCTAGTTACCACTATGGATACCTGTTAGTTCCGAGGCTATGCTTTAGCCGTGTCTATGTTTGGTTTCGTGTGTATATAATTGAAGGCTTGTTTGACAAGTTCCTGAAGTGGCCCATAGAGAAGAAGGTGAAGCTACTTTTAATCAATCCTTGCGATTGAACAAGGCAACTGGCATTAAGCAGCTCACTTTGTCCACTCCCAAAACATCCCCTTCCTGGTTTTAGTAAAGAAGTTGTGTTTGTAGGGAGTTCTCACACTAACATTACGGTTGACGCATTCAACAAACGTGGCTTGATCGGAAACAACAAACTCCAGCTCCGGCTCGAATTTTAATCATAAGCTACTGATCCGGAGATCCCGGGTTCGAACCCGACCGCAGCGGCTGCGTTTTTATGGAAGAAAAACGCTGAGGCGCCCGTGTGCTGTGCCATGTCAGTGCACGTTAAAGATCCCCAGGTGGTCAAAATTATTTCGGAGCCCTCCACTATGGCACCTTCCTCTTCCTTTCTTCTTTCACTCCCTCCTTTATTCCTTCCCTTACGGCGCGGTTCAGGTGTCCAACGATATATGAGACAGATACTGAGCCATTTCCTTTCCCCAACAGGCAATTTTCAATTTTTATGGATTGGATTGTAAAACTTTTAATGCGTCGAGAACAGATTGCAGGAGACATACTAGATGGCCGCTAGCCCATGGCTAGCGGCGACCTCATTGGCTCGCTGGAATGCCCATCCTTGAATCTTGGGGTACGACCTTACCAGCACGGCGTCCCACCGCTCGGGAGTAGCGAGCTGTATCAACTCCGCTTGAAGCGGATCATTTGCGCAGTTTCGCATAATGTGGTTATATGTGGCCCTTGCACCATATTTATGGCAGTTTGGGTCTTACTGGCCGGGGGTCCTTGAGGGGAAGCACTGCCGGATTCAGAAGGGAGCGAGTTTGCAGTCGGCGCTGCAGGTAACTTCCTGTGCTCTTGTTAATTATTTGTGGGGAGGGGCATAAGCGCGCCTGTCAAGTCTAAAGTGATGGGTGATGTCATGAAATTAGATGACCTGTCCGTCGTGAAATTCGGGTCGGAGGGCGCGCTCACTGCCCTAATGCGATAGCCCACCCTCTTCGATGACATCCTTGCCACCTCTCTCGGCGAAGGAATGGGACAAGCTCTTGGCCAGTTCAAGAAAACAACGCAGCTGGCCATCGTCACGCGAGCTCAAGAGGCCGCCCCCGACTGGAGGCCACACTGCCTCGCACCAGCCCCAACTAATCAATTCCATTCTGTGGCAATAAAGGTGTAACCACCACCTTAATGTAGCAGCACGCTACGGTGATACCAGCGCTTCTATTATCGAGCGGGTGCTGGTTTGCAAAGCGGATTGTTCCACCAAGAAGCGAGACAATTACATCGCCGTTTCCTTTCTTCAAAACCAATTTTTCGTAGCCCAGCGCTGCGGCATCGGGTCTCAGCGCTTTGCGAACTACACGAAATTCGATCAGAAGCGCCCATGAAGAGTGTGGCGGCAGCACAACGCTGCAGTAACGGAGTTCCATGATCATCTAGCGTTCCTAACATCAAAAAAAGGAAGAAAACGTTGTTTGGTTTGGTGTGAGGGGTTCAACGTCCCAAAACAACTCAGACAATGAGAGACGCCGTAGTGAAGGCTGCGGAAATTTCGACCACCTGGGGTTATTTAGCGTGCTCTCACGTCGCACAGTACACGGGCATCTAGAATTTCGCCTCCATTTAATTTCGACCGCCACGGCCGGGATCGAACCCGCGTCTGTCGGGTCAGCAGCCGAGCGCCGTAACTACTGGGCCACCGCGGCGGCTAAACTTTGTCACGTGGCGCTTCCTTGATGCTGGCGTTGCTGTGGTAGGCAGCAGTGTTCGACCCAGCGTGGCCTCTTTCCCGAACACGAGGTAACGACAAGCGTTTAAGCTAAATATTTAAACTACAATTGCCGTCCGCGCTCATCAAGTGAAACGTGGCGACTGCATTGCCATTCTACTCGGCGCTTTGCCTGAATTTGATAGCCAGCATTAAACACAGGTTGAAGTCAAACGTAGCCGTCGTATAGAGGGGTACTGCAGTAACTTCGAACACACAGGGTTCATTAAATAATTTCGCGTATACATCGAAACGGGGCCGTCGCTGTCAGGCTTTGTTCCCACGTCCTCTGGCTAAGGCACCTAACGCCTGATCACGAAGACACGCTCGGCACCATCCTTACATGAGTGCTGTGACGCGTGCTGTCGCTGTCTTGCAAACGCCACACAACTGACTCTACAGATAGCTCCCCACCAGAACCACCGTCGCTCCTACGGTCGCAGTTGATGCAAAGCACATTTTTCTTTCAGTAGTTCCCCTCACACCTCTGAACTGTCCTTTGTTTGCACGCGGCAGTGGTTAGGCATAGCTGGAGCCCGTCGGCAGGCCCGTGCACATTCCTCTACCTGTGATCGCAACATGGATAGCTTATGGAATGTATAACCTCGGACATGGATGCCTGCGATGATCTTACAATACCACCAAACGCCGGCGTTGGAGATTGCCAGCGAGACGCGTATCAGATATTCCGGCTGAGCTAAGCATGGGCTAGCGTCGCCGACTTCAGTTTTTTTTTTCGCCTCGCACAAAGGGAGACGTCAAAGTTTGGCGGCTCCTCTTTGCCGAGCGAGTGCTACAGTTGTGACCGGCGAACCGTGCATCGGGGCCTCCTTCGAGAGCAATGGCCACCGCAACGACTCGACATAAACTCTGAGATTGGCGCCCGTATGCTGTGCGATGTCAGTGCACGTTAGAGATCCGCAGGTTGTCCGAGTTGATCCGGAGCCCTCCACTACGGCACCTGTTTCTTCCTTCATTCTCTTAGTCCCTGCTTTATACCTACTCTTACGGTCCGGTTCAGGGTTCCGCGGATATGTGAGACAGATATTGAGCCATTCCCCCCCCCCCCCCAAATCCGATTTTTCAGACTGTCGCCTCACATGTGGGCAGTAAAACATACTCCTTACTCCGGGGCTTATCCACGCTAGCACG
The DNA here is from genome assembly GCF_052857255.1 of Amblyomma americanum. Taxonomy (NCBI): domain Eukaryota; kingdom Metazoa; phylum Arthropoda; class Arachnida; order Ixodida; family Ixodidae; genus Amblyomma; species Amblyomma americanum. Next base: position 335,306,230 of record NC_135497.1, read on the forward strand.
TGGGAATAAAATGAATTAAACGGATGCAATAACAAATACATAGAGACATAGGTAAAAGCCAGAAATGTTGACAAATCGCTACAGCTCTTTATTTGCCGCATTCTGGTGGCTCATTTATGTGGATCTCTGAGCTGAAACCACGGACTTGGACAAAATGGGAAATGAATGCTAGCAGCATCGTCCCATTTTCTCACTTTGTACGCCCGTGAACTTGGTATGCGCCTCTGTATTTTCTGAACAAGACCCTCTCAGCAAAGCAGCTTCTAGGACTACTTGAGTTTCGAAGCGGAGTCCCACTCCACTTGTTGTCTTCGACTTCCACAGCGCGCGTGTTCGAGACGCGCCGGGACTTTGCGTTCCCATAAGGGGCTGTGGAAAAGCGGTATCGTACGACGATTTCCTTTGGTTCCATAGTTTTTTTTTCTTTATGCGTTCTTGGAGGCAGAAGCGCCGGCACGCGCATGACGTCTCCAAGCGCAGCCAATGACGACGGAACACGTGCAGCTCGCGGAGAAGCATATGAGCGAATCACGGAACGGAACAGGTCACTATAAAAGAGTAACAACGCAGCCTTTTTGCCTTTCTGCAGTGGCTCGGTAGGCTGGCAAGACGTCCGTTCCGGTGGTTGCCATTTGTGTTCGTGGCCTGCTATCTAAATGGGGAAAGGAAAGCGCAAAGACAAGAAGAAAAACGACTCAGCTGGTGGACCTCCAGGTGCGTAGCGAATTTGCTTTCGGTTCTGTGGCCTCCGCCGCTCTCGTTTGGGCGCTCTCGTTTGCGCCAGAGAGAAGTTTCGGCCTTGGTGACGCTTGACGTTGCGAAGGCCTATGACAGCGTGGAGCACACAGTCCTCATTAACAAGCTTGCTCAACTACAACCACCGCATTACCTCTACGCCTGGATTTGTGAGTTTCTAAAAGATAGATTTTTCTTCTGTACAGACGGATCTTTTTGTTCTAATACCTATGGTCAATCAAGAGGTGTGCCGCAAGGCTCTGTTCTTTCTCCGCTGCTTTTCAACATATTAGTTCGGGACATCCCCATTCATCCTAACGTTACAGTTCATGTATACGCAGATGATATAGCTTTTTTCGCATCAGCAAAGGATATTCATGTGCTCTACGGGTATTTGCAGGCATATCTGAATGCTCTTGAAGTCTGGTTGGACCAAATCAATTTATCACTTAATGTCAGCAAATGTGGCGTGCTGGTATTTCCACCCGACGCTCCTATGTACATCTAGCTAGCCTACCGCTCCACTCCAATTCCGCAGGTGGAGTCGGTTAAATACCTAGGTGTTACTTATGACCAAAATTTGGACTGGCGACACCATATTAAGTATAATGTTATTAAAGGGGAACGTGCACTGGGCCGTTTGACCCGAGTTGGCAATAAAAAGTTTGGCATGCGTCGTGACACGCTACTGTTGCTCTATAAGGCTTATATGAGACCAATTTTGGAATTTGGTTGCCCCTTGTTCTCTAGTAGAGCGAACTACAAGCTGCAGCCATTAGCCTTACTGGAAAGGCGTGCCCTACGGCTATGCCTCGGGCTCCCAAAATCAGCTTCCAACGCTGTCCTTTATCTGGAAGCCCGTATCCCCAACCTCTATTCCCGCTTCCAACTTCTAACAGTGCGTACTTTCCTCAAGTCTTTTGACCCGGCCCCAGGCGTTAGTATTCCAATTTTTGTATCCCAACCACACCTTTTTTGACTAATCACTGGCCACGTTATCAGCTTCCGCAAGCTAGGTTCACGCAGAATCTGTTAGCTCCGCTTCAGGTTGATCTGATCTCCTTGCAACGAGTTTCTGACACGCAGGCTGATCCCGTCTTCTATTACGACTTTATTTTCCCGTCCCATGCGAAGCATATGCCCGCACATACCCTAAATGGTCTTCTTTCTGAACACCTACAGAATTTTCCACATCGTACTGGTCTCTCCACTGATGCCTCCGGCAGCTGTGGGAAGGCGGCGATTGGCATATATTCGCAGGATCTAGCTTGGAGCTACTCCGTTTGTATCCCTGATTATACTCCTATATTCTTCGCAGAGTTTTTGGCCATTGGTTTGGCTCTTCTCAAAATTCTCAGACATGTCGCACGGGTTCTTATTCTTGCAGACTGCCTTTCAGTTATTGTCTCTCTCCAAAATTAGGAAAAATCTTTCTTGACTCGTTCACTTAGGTTTTTTGTTCCGAGCACAGTGCGCGAGATCCGTTTGGTCTGGGTACCTGGGCATTCAGGCGTCTATTTTAACGAGGTGCCTGATTTATTGGCAAGGTCAGCTCTCAGCGCACCTGTAATATATCCCGTCCCTCACCTCATTCTGTTAGCAGCTTCACGTTTCCAGCGGTTCTAACATATTTCAGCCACTTTGAGTGATCCGTTGCTCAATACCGTGGACTTTCAGCACCTAAAGTACCCATGGAATATCCGGTGGTGTAAGTCAAGGCTTTGTGAAGTGTCCATGACGCTCCTGCGATGTCGAATCCCTCACTTAAACTTGTATTAATGCAGGTGCGGGTTCGCTGCGACAAACCTTTGTGTATCATGCGGGCAAGTTGAATCAATCGATCACTTTCTCCTCTCTTGCCGGCGGTTCGCGGTTCAGAGAAAGCAATATCTGGAGGTTCCTCTCTCGAGACTAGGACTGCCTCTGTCTCTTACAGTTCTTCTATCGTTCGGTGCGAGTGCCAAGGGATTCCCGTTAAGCAGTGTATGCGGCTACCTTCACGATTACATAAGTGCAACTAATCGATTATCTTGTTAGCTATATACAAAATTCTTTCGCATGTCCAAAAAAGGCTAGATTGATTCTATTCCGGATGACTCATACCTCTTGAATTCATTTTATTTTTCCAATTTTTTTAATCTTGATTCAGTCTTCTGACGTTTTCTTCCCCGCGCAAATGCTTCATTGGCATTCTACTCTATACCTTGGCCAATCCCCCCACGTGGGTATGTGCCATATTACTTGAGGAGAAGAAGAAGAAGAAACTGTATCGCATTTTGGACGGGGACAATAACCCCAACATTTATTACGGCGTAACGCTACCGTACTTTAACGAAAGCTACTGCAAGCACCGAGTGGGCATATCTTACTACGTGGAGAAAATGGAGTGTTACCGCACCGTCGGCCAATCGATACTGGAAGATATTGTAATGGGCACGCTGGTGAGGGAAATGCTTGTCGGCATACACGAATTCGACGGATGACTTCCTCTTAGATGATTCTCTGTAAGCCGTAACACTAGCGTAACCCAAGACTACCACCAGCCACACTACCAGCTTATCCGAGAATGACACGCTATTGCTTCGCAATCACCAGGCGTAACCAAGCTAAGCCACGGCCGTTTTTATTTTCCTTTTTATTTTTCCTTTTATTTTATTTTATTTTAAAATATTTTTATTTTTGCTGTTCTTATTCTGTTTTATTTTTTACTTTAATTTACTTTCCTCGCCCAGGTGCTATGTCGGCATCCGTACGTGTCTATCGCGTCGTCGAAGTGTAGCTAATTAACTAATCACAATTCGTCAACCAAATGTTTTCCACAGCAAGATCTCATCACTTACTCTCTAACATTACCAAACTTTTGCAGATCCATGTTCACAGAACGACGTAATCGTGCGGATAATGTTTTGCTGACACGAAACACGCCACATAACCATTTATTGCTTTCGCATTAATAATAAAAAGAACGCCGTGGCATACCAGATCCGCCCGCCGCTACTCCCTCCGGGACTCCTGCGGGTGTCGTACGGAATCCTCGTCCGCCTGTCTACCGCGTTGGCCGCGTCGCCCCATGCGCACAGTTCGGGTACGTTGCTTGGCGCCGGAGGAATAGCGCCCTCAGCCGGGAGACCAAGACAGCCTCTCCGTCGGCCGTCTGGCCCTCCCAGAAGCACGACCCGCCATCCTGGCGCAGGCCTGCCTATGTGTAGAGAGGGTTTGCCTGCTTCCAAGACACAGCCAGCAGCCGAAATCACGGAGCTTCTCAGTATCACTACCGTAAGAGAAAAGAGACGCTGACGTCTGATAACATGCACCTAGGGGACGTCGGGAAATATGAACTCCGTACTAGGCTTGGCTAGTGCTTGGCCGAAGCGATCGAGCCAGCTCCTTAAACACAGCTGCGCTTCGGTGCTGCCGAGAGGACAGATGAAACTATCTCACTTGTACGTCTTTCAGTCCTTTTATAATTTATTGTGAGCAAAGGTATGGTTTTTTATGGGTGTTTTTAACGTGCCAAAGTAACTAAGGTTATGAGAGACGCCACAGTGAAGGGCTGAGAAAATTTCGACCACCTGGGGTCCTTTAATGTGACCAAAGGTTTGGTACCAGCCGTGCATGAAAATTACCAGCGTATTGCCAGGTGCGTTGTCTCAAGGAGTCTAGTTCTTCCTACTGAATCCTCGTTTTCTCGGCCAGTATCCAGCCAAGAAAAATACGATGTTTCGTGTACGTTGTGCGATCTACCGCAACGCCATTTTTGACTCTACAGGTATTCTTGAGAATCTCTGCGATAATAATAATAATAATAATAATAATAATAATAATAATAATAATAATAATAATAATAATAATAATAATAATAATAATAATATTAATAATAATAATTGGTTTTGGGGGAAGGAAATGGCGCAGCATCTCTCTCATATGTCGTTGAACAACTGAACCACGCCTTAAAGAAAGGGATAAAGGAGGGAGTGAAAGAAGAAAGGAAAAAATAGGTTCCGTAGTGGAGGGCTCCGGAATAATTTCGACCACCAGGGGATCTTTAACGTGCACTGACATTGCACAGAACACGGGCGCTTTAGCGTATTTACTCCAGTGTGCTGTGCGGTGTCAGTGCCCGTTGAAGATCCGCCGGTGGCCGAAATTATTCCGGAGCCCTCCACTACTCTCTGTGCTCATCTCTGTGCTAATAATAATAATTGGTTTTGGGCGAAAGGAAATGGCGCAGTATCTGTCTCATATATCTTTGGACACCTGAACCGCGCCGTAAGGGAAGGGATAAAGGAGGGATTCAAAGAAGAGAGGAAGAAAGAGGTGCCGTGGTGGAGGACTCCGGAATAATTTTGACTTCTTGGGGATCTTTAACATGCACTGAGATCGCACAGCACACGGGCGCCTTAGCGTGTTTCATCAATAAAAACGCACCCGTCGCGGTCGGGTTCGAAACCGGGAACTCCGGATCAGTTTTCTGGCGCCATAACCACTGAGCCACCGCGGCGTTGACATCATCTCTGTGCTCAGAATGCATTTCATGGTGTACTGAAGGCTATACTTACTTGCCAGTGCAATAAGTATAATGTAACTGGAATGGAGGAGGATCAGGAAGGGAGAATAAACCACGGAGCTAGCCTATAGTTACGCTGTCCAGAGCTGGATCAAGAGCGAGCGAGAGAGACAAAGAGAGGAGGATAGAACACACACACACACACACACACACACACACACACACACACACACACACACACACACACGCACACACAGGCCGAGCAAAGAGCTTCGCTGCAGACATGTCTTCTTAGCCAGAGGTGTATAACTAAGGAAAGGGGTTTGCTTTTCAGCGTTATATTGAAGCTCTTAGGGTACCACCAGACGAAAAAAGTCCGCAAAAGGTGAGAATAGGGTCGTCATTGCACTAAATTAGAGCTGAAAGGACGTGACAAGTGCTCCACCACACGTGTTAGAAACAAACTGAGTTTCTTGGATACTTTTGCCAAAGGCCGTTCACTGTGGCGTCCCTTATAGTCTCAGTTGTTTCGGGACGTTGAACACCTTAAAACAAACCAAACAACGTTTTATTTGTTTTTTTTATGTTAGAAACGCTAGATGACTACGAAACTCCGTTAGGGCAGCGTTGTGCTTCCGCCACAGTCTTCAAAATCACTTTTCGAATGTCGTGTAGTTCGCAAAGTATGAGACATTATGCCGTAGCGCTGGGCTACGAAAAATTGGTTTTCAAGAAATAAAACGGCGAAGTAATGGTCTCACTTATCGGCGGAGCAACCCGCTTTCAAACCAGCGCCCGTTCGAAAATAGAAGCGCTGGCACCGCCGTAGCGTTCTGCCCCAATAAGGTGGTGGTTACAACTTTATTGCCACAAAATGGAAGCCTGGATTATTTGGGGATGGTGCGAGGCAGTGTGACCTCCACTCGGGGGCGGCCTCTCGAGTTCGCGTGATGATGGCCAGCTGCGTTGTTTTCTTGAACTGGCCAAGAGCTTGTCCCATTCCTCCGCCGAGGGAGGTTGCAATAATGTCATCGAAGAGGGTGGGCTATCGCATTCGGGCAGTGAGGACGCCCTACGACCAGAATTTCACGAGGAACGGGTTGATCTCATTTCATGACAAAACCCATCACTTTAGGCTGGAGAGGCGCGCATATCCCCCTCCCCACAGATCTTCAACAAAAGCGCAGGAAGTTACCTGGCGCCGACTGCAAACACGCTCCCTTCAGAATCCGGCAGTGCTTTCCCTCAAGGACCCTGGCCAGTACGACCCAAACTGCCATAAATATGGTGAAAGGACCACATACGACCACATTCTGTGAAACTGCGCAAATAATTCGCCTCAGGCGGAGTTGATACAGTTAAATCTCCCGAGCGGTGGGACGCCGTGCTGGTCAGCTCGGATCCCAAGATTCAAGTACGGGCAATCGAGCGGGTCAATGAGGTCGCCGCCAGCCATGGGCTAGCGGCCATCTAGTATGTGTCTCCTGCAATCTGCCCTCGACGCAATAAATGTTTTACATAATAATAATAATAATAATAATAATAATAATAATAATAATAATAATAATAATAATAATAATAATAATAATAATAATAATAATAATAATAATAATAATATTAATAATAATAATAATAAAATAATAATAATAATAATGATAATAATAATAATAATTGGTTTTTGGAGAAATGAAATGGCGCAGTATCTGTCTCATATATCGGCGGACATCCGAACATCGCCGTATGAGAGGGGATAAAGGAGGGAGTGAAAGTAGAAAGGAAGAGAGAGGCGCCGTAGTGGAGGGCTCAGGATTAATTTAGACCACCTGGGGATCTTTAACGTGCACTGACATCGCACAGCACACGGGCGCCTCAGCGTTTTGCCTCCATAAAAACGCAGCCGCCGCGGTCGGGAAGGAACCCGGGAACTCCGGATCGGTAGCCAAGCTCCCTAACTACTTAGCCACCGCGGCGGGTAAATGTTTTAGAATCCAATCCAATCCATTAAAATTGAAAATTGGCTGCTGGGGAAAGGAAATGGTGCAGTATGTATCAAATCTCGGCGGAAACCTGAACCGCTCCTTAAGCGAAGGGATAAAGGAGGGACTGAGAAAAGAAAGCAAGAAAGAAAGCCCGTAGTGGAGGGCTCCGGAATAATTTAATAATAATAATAATTGGTTTTTGGGGGAAAGGAAAATGGCGCAGTATCTGTCTCATGTATCGTTGGACACCTGAACCGCGCCGTAAGGGAAGGGTAAAGGAGGGCGTGAAAGAAAAAAGGGAGAATAGGTGCCGTAGTGGAGGGCTCCGGAATAATTTCGACCACGTGGGGATCTTTAACGTGCACTGACATCGCACAGCACACGGGGCGCCTTAGCGTTTTTCCTCCATAAAAACGCAGCCTCCAGGAATAATTTCGGCCAACTGGTGATCTTTAACGAGCAATGAAATTTCACAGCACACGGGTGTTACCTCGTGTTCGGGAAAGAGGCGACGCTGGGTCCAATACTGCTACCGACCACAGCAACGCCGCCTTCAAGGAAGCGCCACGGGGCAACTTTTTCTTTATTTTTTAAAAATGTTAGGAACGATAGATTATGGTGGGACTCCTGTCCGCAGCGTTGATTTCTTGCTTTATGTTTGACATTAGGAACGCTACATAAGGGTGGAACTCCAATGGCGCAGCATTGGGCTGCCACAACAACCTTACAGACCGCTTCTGTTCGAATAGTGCTATGGCGCTATGAAAAATTTTCTTCAGAAATAGCCGGAGAAGCGGCAATCACCTTGACGTTGACAAACCCGCGAGCAGAAGTGATTGTCAGGGATTCAAAAGCAGCCATTGGCAATTTCGCCAAGGGCAGAATATCTCCCATCTCCTTGGGAATTCTCAGGAATTACCCGGAAGACAGGACAGACGTGTGATTGGTTTGGGTACCGGCTCACTCGTCAAACCCGGGGAACGAGGCAGCCCACGATAAAGCTCGAGAATCTATCGGCCGAGCTGTGGAGGCTAACTCGGACGTCGAAATCACGAGAGATGGTCTTAATACTTTCCATGAGATTACTCAGCATTATAGACTAGAAAGGCTAACCTTCCCTGCTCCGCATAAAAGCCTAAACAAAGAACAGGAGGTACTGTGGAGGCAACTTCAAACAAAAACTCTCCCTAATCCAGCTGTCCTAAGCCATGTGTACCTGGATAGATATAAGTCGGAGTGAAGCAAATGCGGCGACAAAGCCACCGTAGACCACATTTTCTGGGACTGTCCGAGAGATCCCCAACCAATATCGCTCAAGAGGCTCGCGCTCCCGGGCCCGTGGGAGACCTTGTTGCTCAGCTCTAACCTGGAAACCCAAGTACAGGTGGTGACGAGAGCCGAAGAGGTCGCCGCCAGCCTCCACTGACGGCCACCTAACAAGATCAACAAACCGATTTATAACTCAAGACGATAATAAACGTTTTCCAATTCAATCCAAAATTTTAGACTGGAAACCGTCCCCCTATCCTCTCTTCCTCTCCCCTCACCTTTTTCATTTCATTTTTCAATTCCTCCAAATATCCTTTATTTCCGCAGCCTCAGCTAAGGTGCTTCAGCGTCGATGGCAGATGTTGGGGCTAGCAAAAATCTTTTCCTTCCTTTTTACTATTATTGTAATAAAAAAACGGCTACTACCAGAAAGGAAACGGCGAAGTAATCGTTTTTATGAAGGAGAAACGCTAAGGCGCCCGTGTGCTGTGCGATGTTAGTGTACGTTAATGATCCCCAGGTGGTCGAAATTATTCCGGAGCCCTCCACTGCGGCACCTCTTTCTTCCTTTCTCCTTTCACTCTCTCGTTTATTCCTTCTTTTACGGCGCGGTTCAGGTGTCCAACGATATATGAGACAGATACTGCGCCATTTCCTTTCCCCCAAAACAAATTATTATTATCAGCACAGAGATGAGCACAGAGAGCAGTGGAGGGCTCCAGAATAATTTCGACCACCGGGGGATCTTCAACGGGCACTGACATCGAAAAAGCACACTGGAGGAAAAACGCTAAATCGCCCGTGTGCTATGCAATGTCAGTGCACGTTAGAGATCCGCAGGTGGTCGAAATTAGCTCGCAGTCTCGGCCGCTCGTTTTCGGGAAAGAGATGAAGCTTGATCCAACACTCCTGCCTACCACAGCAAAGCCAGCTTCAAGGAAGCGCCATGTGACGAAGTTTTCTTTAGTTTTAAATGTTAGGAACAATAGATTATGGTGGAGCATCATTGCCGCAGTGTTGATTTCTTGCTTTAATTTTGGACGTTAGGAACGCTACATAAGGGTGGAACTCCAATGGCGCAGCATTGTGCTGCCGCAACACCCTTCCAGACGGTTCCTGTTCGAATGTCGTGTAGTTCGCAAGGTGCTGAGACCCTATGCCGCTATGAAAAATTGTTTTTGACGATAGGAAACGGTCCCCCTATACTCTCTTCCTCTCCCCTCACCTCTTTCATTTCATTTTTCAATTCGGCCTGCTATCCATTATTTCCGCCGCCACAGCTCAGGTGCTTCAGTATCGATGGCAGATGCCGGGGCTGGCAAAAATCTGTTCCTTCGTTTTTATATTATTTTATAAAAACCACTACCACCACAAAGGAAATGGTGAAGTAATCGTTTTTATGGAGGAAAAACGCTAAGGCGCCCGTGCGCTATGCGATGTCAGTGCACGTTAATGATCCGCAGGTGGTCGAAATTATTCCGGAGCCCTCCACTACGGCACCTCTTTCTTCCTTTCGTCTTTCACTCCCTCCCTTATCCCTTCCCGTACGGCGCAGTTCATTTTTCCAACAATATAAGCGACAGATAATGCACAATTTCCTCCCCCCTCAAAAAAAAAAAACGCAATTATTATTCAGGAATCATCTCACTTCTCGGTGGAACAACCCGCTTTCAATCCAGCGTCCATTCGAAACTAGAAGCGTTGGTACCGTTGGAAGCGTGGGTTCTACTACAATAAGGTGGTGGTTACAACTTTATTGCCACAAAATGGAAGGGATTAGTTGGGGCAGGCGCGAGCCCAGGGTGGCAGCAAGCCGAGGGCGACCTCTTGAGCTCGCGTGATGAGGGCCAGCTGCGTTGTTTTTCCTGAACTGGTCGAGTGTTTGTCCCATTCATCCGCCGAGGAGGCAGGCAAGAGTGTCGTCGGAGCGGGGTTGCTAGCGCATTCCCATAATATATGGTCTTGTGTGGCATGCGTCCCGTCGCCACAGTGCGGGCATGCAGGGTCATATTCACCGTTGGTGATTAAACGTAATCGGTAGGGGCCAAGAATGGCCTTTGTTTGTAGGCGTCTGAGTGTGGCTTGCGCCCTGTCCAGGTCGGGGTGAAGAGCGGGATACGTGCAACTTAGCCCGCGATGAAAGTTTGTAATCTCCGCGTACGGCGAGGCGCCTCGGCGGGGGCGTCCGCTCCCGAGAGGTCTCCCGTCATCCGGTTCGTTAAACCTACAGTGCGCCACTTTCAACTGTGCGTTTCTTCGAATCTCTCGCAGTAGCCGCAACACTGTTCAGATTCAATTCTACCCGTCATCCCTAGCTTCGAATTCCGTGCTGTTCCCTCTTGGTTTTTCTCTGGATCGCATGTGTGGTGGGTGTTTTCAGCTGTAGATTTGTGGAGGGCTATCCTTTGCGCAAACGGTGTTGCTGTCGGCGCAATATTGGATAACAGGAAAGTTGCAGACCAGGGAACATCCACATGTCCTTGAGCGATAAAGTGACCCGTGGCCCTGGCAAACGGTGCCTCGGAGATTGTAACTTCTGTGGCCGCATAACCCCGCTATACTATTCTGAACAGGCAGGGTGTCGGTATAGTTAGCGTAGGCTGGGAAAGGGAACGGTTAGATAACACACTCCTCCGTGGCTTCTCCGCGCTGTAAGCGAAGGAACGAAAGAGGAAGCGAAAAATAAAGAAGTGCAAAAGAGGCAGCGTAATTGACGGCTACGCAGTAATTTCGATCGGTTGGCGTTGTTCAACGAGGACTCATGTTGTGCAGCACACGGGCGTTTTTCGATATAAACAGCCCCTGAGGTGTCTGAAATAAGTACAGTTACTCGATTGAACAGCGTATCAATCCAAGGGGCGCCGATACACTAGATACAAACGCAGCACTACAGTGTTCCAAACGCCCTACGCCACAGCTGTTTCCGGCATTGAAGAGCAGGGATGAAAAGGAGGATCTTTTGCAGATGCAGCCGCTGACGCTTCTGGGGACGCAGTTGATGCAGCGCACCATTTTCCTCTCAGTAGTTTCCCTGACAGCACTCTGAACTGCCCTTTGTTTGCACGCGGCAGTGGTTAGGCATAGCTGGAGCCCGTCGGCAGGCCCGTGCACTTTCCTCTATTATCCTGTAATCGCAACAACATGGAAACCTTAGGGAATGTATATCCTCAGACATGGATGTCTGCGATAATCTTACAATACCACCAAACGCCGATGTCGGAGGTCGCCAGCGAGACGCGTATTAGTTATTCCGACTGAGCTAAGCCTGGGCTAGCGTCGCCGACTTGATTTTTTTTGTCGTCTCGCACTCAGGGGGACGTCAAAGTGTGGCGGCTTCTCTTTATCGAGCGAGTGCTAAGGTTGTGACCGCGAATCGCGCATCGGGGCCTCCTTTGAGAGCAATGGCCACCGCAACGACAGGACATAAACTCTGAGATTGGCGCCCGTGTGCTGTGCGATGTCAGTGCACGTTAGAGATCCCCAGTTGGTCCAAGTTATTCCGGAGCCCTCCACTGCGGCACCTCTTTCTTCGATGATTCGCTTAGTCCATGTTTTATCCCTTCTCTTACGGCGCGGTTCAGGGGACCGCGGATATGTGAGACAGATACTGCGCCATTTCTTTTCCCCCCAAAAAAATTTTTCAGTGTCGCCTGGCTTCACCGCGCACCGGACGGAGGCTCGCTGCTGCAGTGTTTGCGCTCGCACCCGCGCTCACGAATGGGCGCGGCGCTGCTCGAGTATGAGCAATTGACCCAAGGCCCACCCCCCCTACGGCTCCTGCGCGCCCTGGCCTGCTGCCTCGGAGGTACAGCGAGAGATCGTTGGCATATCGGGAAAGCGGAGCACACCCCTCTGTGCTTTGCAGCAGCTGGCCAGAGACGTCATACACGAGGAGCTCCAGGACCATCTCCTCGTGTACACCGACGGCTCAGTGGCTCACGACAGCTGCTCCCTTGCTGCTGCGGCCACCATCTCCGCCCTGCGACTGCACAGCCAGCAACACGCCGCCTTCCTGGGCTCCTCCACCACGGCGGAGTTGATGGGGATCCGGCTCGGGCTGGACCTGCTGCTCACCATCGGCCCTCCGCCGCCCAGGAGTGCTCTGCTGTGCGACTCCCGCGCCGCCCTCAGCCGCCTGCAATCTAACGGCCGCGGTACCCTAGTAGTGCGAGAAATTCGCTTGCGCATCGAGCGCCTCGCGCAGAGAGGTTGTGTTGTGCGTGCACAGTGGGTGCCCGGTCACTGCGGCATCGCCGGCAACGAAGAAGCTGACGACCTCGCGACCGCTGCACACCAACTACCTGCCAGCGATCTGCCCCTTGCGCTGGAGGACGTGCGTGCGGCCATCCACGACCATCTCCGAAAGCAGCACCCCGACCCACGCATCGCGGGAGGTGAGCGCGTCGACAGTGTCACCGGCTGTCGCGCACTTACACGGTCACAACGTGCAATGATCCTCCGCGCGCGCATTGGCTGCGAGTGGCCCGGGGAACGACGGGTGCATCACAGAATCGCGACGAGTGATGTGTGTGACGGATGCGGCGCTAACACTAGAACACCTGCTCCTTCTCTGTGCCGCGTTCGCCGATGCTCGTCGCGATATGCTCGCGGCCTATAGGGCGCAGGGCATACTACCTGACTCCATCAAGACGCTATTGTGGCCGCAGGGCAGTGCGCGCACTCGTGAGCGAACTTTGGTGAGCCTCTGTGCATTCCTCGAACACACGGGCTTGACGTCCCGTCTGTTCTCCGTCAGGTAGTTACACGCAGTGACCGAACGCTCCGCAAGTTCTACCTTGAACGATTAATAACTGGACGCCCCACTCCAGTTGTAACCAACACAGTGATGTGCGCGTGTGTCATTTAATTCCTCTAAAATGAACTAATCACGCGCACAACCTGGACACAATTCTTATTGTGTATATAGTTTACATATTACTTCTCCCCTTAGAAAAAATTTTATTTACATATGTACACATGCCAAGGTTACCGGATACATTTGACATTCACAAGTTGACATGACGCTCAGCATGTAAGGCGAGCCAATTAGAGTGCCAAAACATCTTTGAATAACTAACAGGAATTTCTTGTGTGCGATTTAAAGCGGCGTGGCATGATTATTAACAGTGAGTGATACCGGAAAAATCTGACACGGAAAAAAAAGGGGGGGGGGAATAAAGAAGAAGACCCTAGCGCCAGTTTGGTCTAAAGACCAGAACAAGACGTTCATTGTTAACAGAAATGAATGGGCATGACCACTGCCGGAGAAACTCTTCCTCTCCCAAGAAAAAGAGTTCCTCTGACAAGAAACTGATCAGCTCCCTTCTAAGACGGCCAAGTATTGGCCACACAGCTCGGCGTCGAAAGCCACCAGCGACCGCGGTGCATCGATTGCGCCATAAACTAAAAAGACCTGCAAAAATTAACAGGCGAGCAAAACGGCCGCTGGGGAAGCGGCCGCGGGAGACAAAGCTCGAAATGCCCTGCCCACGGAATCCCGCATGAACGGCGCGCCAAAAGACACGTGCTACCATGCAGGTGACTGTAGCATGGCGATTAGATTCCGGAAGCGGGCAATTCGGACAGGTACTGGAGCGTAAAACGTCCCACCGCTCCAGCCGATCACAAGTAGGCAGCACTACCCAACCAAGTTTCCACACAAAGTCACGTAGATGGTCTGGGAGAGGCGTCGATGTTATGCGCGCCCATTGAACGCGGCACATCGGTGAGCGGCGAGCCGCCGGCACAACAGGCAACAACAGCGAGCCCATAATATTCACGACACGGTCTGTAAGGATGTTGACGTCAGGTGCTACTGCGCTTGCATGCCTGAAAAAGGCCACTGCCGTAGTATATATAGCGGTAGGCTTCTCTGATTGAGGACCATGATTAACTGGGGCCGAGGGATCCAAAAAGCGCAAGGAAGGGCCCAAAAAGTACCGCGCCAGGGTTCGCGCCGGAGACGCGTCCCCCAGCAGGATACGCAACATGCACTTCAATGCTAACAGTGAGGACGTGATGGTCAACATTGGGAAGGCAAAACCACCTCTCTCACGTGGTTGTCCAAGAACAGCACGAGCCACAAGCTCGGTTCCGCCTGACCAAAAAAAAGAAAAAACTGTAGTCTGCACCCGCCTTATGACGCGCAGGGGTGGTTTAACAATGTGGCAAAGATACCAAAAGGCACCCAGCACGACCGACTGAACCAGGTAGCGCCTCTCAAGCAGAGGAAGGTCAAAGGTCTGTGCCCTCTGCACACGAGCTGTAATACCCTCTACGACCGAAGACCACATACCATCCCATACTCCAGCACAGTCGTAGGTCACTCCTAAAATGCGCATCTGCTCACACCACTGCAAAGGTATTGTACTCGTTATACGTCTCTGAGGTGACCATACAAAAAAGTAATGACTCTTGGAATAATTAAGAGCAGCCCCCGACAAGGAGGCGTACTCACGAAACACGTTTAAAACTTCGAGCAGGCTGCGTTCATCAGCTAAGTATAGCGTGATGTCATCTGCATAAGCAGTGACGCGTACACTCTCACTGCCTGGCAATGCCAGACCGCTAATGAGAGAATGGTGATTGACTGCCAAAAGGAAAGGCTCTAATGCTAAGACAAACAAAAGAGGGGAGAGCGGACAACCTTGACGGACGCCGCGACCAACATCAAATGCGGTACTTTCCCAGCCATCGAGGAACAGAGTGCTTGAAATATCTCTGTACATCTCTTTAATAAGTAGCACTAAAGAAGGTGGGAAACCGAAAGCATCCAGTGTACCGTAAATATACTCATGCTCTAGAAAGTCGAATGCCTTCTCTTGATCTAGAGAAACAAGAAGACCCTGTGCGCGCCGCCGTATAGTATACTCTAGGATATCTCTCGTTACAGAAGATAAACTATGTATTTCACGGCCCGGAATGGAGCAAACCTGGTGGCAGGAAATGAGGGACGGGAGAAGAGCCCGTAAACGGCGGACGAGTAATTTTGCTAATACTTTATAATCTGTATGTAGTAAGGTGATAGGGCGCCAATCTGCCGGACATGTCGAGAAAGAAGACTTTTTAGGGATCAGAACGATGCGGCCTCTTTTAAATGAATTAGGAAGGACATTCCGAGTGAAACAGATTTTTAACACTTCCGTGAAAATGGGGCCTACTATATGCCAGAATTGTAAATAGAACTCCACAGGAAGACCATCTGGCCCAGGCGTTGAGCCTCGTTTCATGGAATCTAACGCCTCCTTGATTTCGTCTGTTGTTGGCGGAGCCATAAGGCCATCATGAAGTTCATCCGCAACCTGCGGCAAGCCTGCAAAAAAAGGGTGTGCGGAAACGTCATCGCGATGAACCAAAAAGTGCGACTGAGCAATATCCCTGAAATGGACGAAAAACGCACTGAAATTCCTGCCAACTGGCTGGGCCACAGCACCGACGGAAGAGGTATAAGCAGGGGCACCTTGAGCGCACAACAGCTCCTGGCGTGCAAACCGAAGCACCTCTGGATGAGAAGTTGGATTGCGCCGACAACGCCATGCGGCCGCTGTCAGAGAGGACGATCGTAAAAGACGCTGGAGACGCTCTGAAAGTTCCTCTTTCCATGCACACATAAGCGCCGATGGCGACGGGGTGCGCTGAGCTATACGGAGCTTCGCCGTCATAACACGAACCTCAGCTGAGACGCGAGCTCTAAGGGCTCGACCAGAAGCGGCGCAATGGTGACGCCACTGCTCCTTCAGACGATCCCAGTCACCAGGCACGGCCCCAACAACCGAAAACCGCAAGGCCCGCGTTAGTCCTTCTCTCGTGCTGGCATCGTGAAGGATGCGTACATCCAAACGCCATGGTCTGAAAGGAGACACTGCAGCCGCCGGAACCCTGAGCGACAGAAGAAAGGGGCGATGGTCTGATATGTGTACTGGTGAGGATGGCAGCGTTATTACATTAGCAGCACCCACTGTCCTCGAAAGGCCCGTCGGTACGTACGCCCTGTCTAGCCTGCTTGACGACAATCCGCGACGCCAAGTCCACACAAAGACGCCGCCATGCAGGAGCTCATAAGCATCTGTTAACAGAAACTGGTTGACTAGGCGGCGCAACTCGCGCGCATTCCAGCTTGGTCTGCCTCTGCCAGGGCCCTGCACATCAGCGACCGTATCGAGCACGCAGTTGAAATCGCCCAACATCACAACGTTTCGTCCTCCAAGAAAATACACATCAAGATTTTTATAAAATGAGTTTACCAAATTAGAATGCGCAGGTGCGTAGATGCAAAGAAGTCTCAGACGAAGTGAGTTAAACGTGCAGTCGAACGCCAGCACGCGTCCAAGCGCATCGTAGGTAACATGATGGTCTCGCAGAAGTATTCGGTTCAGAACAAGAACGCCAACTCCGCTAGAACGCGTGCTAGCGTACGAAAAGAAAGCATCAATACCAAACCTACGCTTAAATTCCAACACGTCACTGAGGCGAAAAAAATTAGTTTCTTGCAGGCAGAGGATATCGCAGCCCGATGAACGAGCGAAAGCGACCACCTCGGTCTGCTTCATAACATTGCGAAACCCTTGCACGTTAAGCGTGATGATGTTAAGTGTAGCCATTTTGGTAATGAAAAAAGCCAAAAAACAACGAGTTGTGATGTCTAAGCAATACAATGCGCGCTACGAACGGCGCCAAACCATCTCACTTTTTTTGTAGAGTCGGACCAGAGGAGGCACGAGGCCTCCTTGCCCGACCAGAAGAGTTGTCCGAGTCCGTAGTTGACGTATGTGGACGCTTTATGCTGGAGCTCAAAGCGACCATCTCAACATCCGAAGAGAGAGTACTAGAAGTGCTGGCGCTAATCCTCGACGCAGAAGAGGACGGCGACTGCACAGATTCCACGTCAGGAGATGGCCTTGGCTCCTGCCCAGGCGAAATATTTGTGCCGACACTAAACTGCGATGACGAAGGAGATGACGACGGCGGCCTCGGCTCCTGCCCAGGCACGATGATAGTCTCGTCGATGACGAGGTTGACTGAAGAAGCTGAGGACGACAAGCTGCTCTCGTCACCATCGGCCTCAGATACGCTGGCGTTGTCGCTCAAAACCGCAACGCTGGCTGCAGGCTGCCGCGCAGGCTGTGAGAGCGGCCTGTCCCCAGCATCAGAGACCTGCAGGGGCGCAATGGGCTCGGCCTCCGTAGCGGCAGGTACACTTGGAGAGACTGAGGCTGACATAGCAGGCACATTTAATGCCGGCTTGCGAGGTGCATCACTGGACGCATCAGCCGTAGGCACCGCTTCCTCCACCGATACATTCAGAGACGCCGAGGAACCACTCACAAAGCCGTTGGTGTCGGAAACGCCGCGTTCCTTGATGGCTTCATCGGCTGCCTGTGCAGCCGGTGGAGGTGCAGGTCGGGCCGCAGCCTCAGAGTACGAGGGCTTGATCGCGCATGCCACGGTAGCGTGTGGATCACCACAACGTCGACACGGCAGCACACAACCTTGGCCTTGGTGCCCAAAGACGCCGCAGCGGGCTCAGAACGGAGCCGTACACTGTGCTCTGAAGTGTGATGTCGACCCACAACGTCGACAAACACGCTGCATGCCTTTGTAATCGCATGTCACGCGGTGGCCAGCGACCTTGATGTAGTTAGGCACGGGCGACTCGGGCTTCATTTCAATTCGGACATACCACGTCCCGGTGGTGACAGTGGGACGCGACCCCATGATGCCGCGACTTATGTGCAGCACCTTGCCATAAGGAGAAAGAGCCTTGGCAAGGGCATCACTTGGTACTCGGGCGGGCAGAAAAAGAACAGTCACCTGAGTCACCTGGGGGCTCAGGGGAACGATGGGGACGCGTTCGTTGCCGATGATGAGGCAAGACGCATCAACGATGGCAGCCATGGCGGCTTCACTCTTTACGGTAACTTGGTAGTTGCGTCCACCGAAGTGCTGGACACAGTAAACTTCTTCCAAACGAACTACGGAGGCTGTCGCATCGACGACATCCTCCGGACTAGCCCCCTCAGGGACGACGACATCAAAGGCAAGGGCCTTTGTAGGTGGCTGGCTCACCATGTTGAGGCGCCCGCCAGCCGAAGGGCACCGGAACAAAAGATCACTCTTGGTGGTCGAACACCGGCCACCGACGCAAGCCGGCGGCCGGAACGCACGCAGGAACACAGCAGGCCGAGCACGATCTGACGGCCTGAGCGCCAATCTAAGCCAAAAGGCCGAGAAGCGATTGTGTATATAGTTTGTACATATTACTTCTCCCCCTATCCTCTCTTCCTGTCCCCTCACCTCTTTCATTTCATTTCTTCATTCTGCCTGCTGTCCTTTATTTCCGCTGCCCCAGCTCAGGTGCTTCAGTATCGATGGCAGATGCCGGGGCTAGCAAAAACTTTTCCTTCCTTTTTACTATTATTTTTAATAAAACCACTACCACCACCACCCTCTGAGCAAAGTAGCTTCTAGGAATAATTGGGTTTCGAAGCGGAGTCACCCTCCACTTGTTGTCTTCGACTTCCTCAGCGCGCGTGTTCGAGACGCGCCGGGACCTTGCGTTCCCATAAGGAGCAGTGGTAAAGCGTTATCATACAATTCCCTTTGGTTCCATACAGTCTTTTTTTCTTTATGCTTTCATGGAGGCAGAAGCGCCGGCACGCGCATGACGTCTCCAAGCGTAGCCAATGACGGCGGAACACGTGCAGCTCGTGGCGTCGCATATGAGCCAATCGCAGAGCGGAAAAGGCCTCTATAAAAGAGAAACAGCGCAGCCATTTTGCCTTTCTCTAGGGGCTCGACAGGCAGTCAAGACGTCCGTTCCGTTGATTGCCAATTGTGTTTGTGGCCCCGCTATCTAAATGGGGAAAGGAAAGCGCAAAGACATGAAGAAAAACGACTCAGCTGCTGGACCTCCAGGTGCGTAGCGAATTTCCTTCCGGTTCTGTGGCCTCCGCCGCTGTCTCGTTTGGGTGCTCGATCCCTTTGTTCATCTGGCGTCACATAGTGGTCGCTTGAGGCCTAACCTCGTGGGCTACGATGATTGTGTTCTAAAGCATATTTTTGCGAGAAGGCTGAACGAAATGCACGAGCTTCGTTACCCGTTTGTTTTCGCTATTATGCACCATCGTTTTTACGTGAGCGTGAGTGACCGTGACTTGAGAGAAAAAAAGAACCTGGTTCGGTTGAGCCGAAGCGACCTCGGCAGCCTTCTAATCGCGTTAAGGTGGGTTCACGTGCAAGCAAATGAGCGAGCAGAGCGATAGAGCGGCGCGTTGCATCGAAGAATTTGCACATTTATTGAACCTCTTTCCTCTGGCCGTTAGATGCGCCGCGACCGCTCGAAACGGCTTTGTGCGCCGCGGCGGCACAAATTGCTAGCGTTTCCGCTCCTATGTGAAGTGGCCTTTGGACTGCGTACGACTTCGCGTCTCCGGTCCTCGTGGTTCGTACAGTGTCGCCATATGCAACGCCAGTATTGGGCTCGATGCCCTCAGGCTGTGACAATAGCCTTGCTTTGTTCGAACAAAGCCCGCACGCTTAGTGAAATCGCGAAGCCTTCAGCTTGCTCAAGCTCCAACCAGCGTTGTGGACAATGCACTCTTTAGATATCATTAATATTAGGCTATTTTGTTATGACAACCAATGTTTTGCATTGATGCTGCAGTCTCGGGAATACTTGATGTTGCGGTAGCATTGCTATACGATAGAATGTATGCGGAATGAAGAAAATTACCAAATTCCAGGCATGCTACGAACGTCAGTGCTAACAGGTTATGTGAAATACCTAACTGAAGCGCATAACCCAATACAAAGGATCGCGTCGCTTCGCTTCACGTCATCTTTTGTTTTTAATTTTTTCTGAGAGGACCCATAAAAGGGGTTCCAGCCGAGCCGCGCATTTGTGACCGGCGGCGCGTTCCTGCCGTGAATGCCTTGCCGAACGTTCGCCTTGCGCACGCGCACTGTTCGTCTCGACGCTCCTCGAGCACGCGCTGCTGCACGCGTCGCCCGTGCGCCTGTGTGTTCCGTCCATGCTGCTGACCTGACACGGGACGGGTGCTGTGGAACGCTCTTCAGCTTGGTCAGTGCCTTGATCCACGGCACGTTTCCGACCGCTGCTGTCTCGTTTTAGCCCGTTCTTCTTGGTGCACAGCAACCTCTCTGCAGCTCCGCACCCCAGTCCCCTCAGCGCATTTACGATTCCTTTATGGTTTATTTGGGTTTAACGTCCCAAAGAGACTTAGGCTATGAGGGACGCTGTGCTGAAGGGCTCCGCAAATTTCGACCACCTGGGGGTTCTTTAACGTGCGCTGACATCGCACAGAACACGGGCCTCATGAATTTCGCCTCCATCGAAATTCGACCGCCGCGGCCACCGAACCCGCGTCTTTCGGGTATCGTGTTTCTGTTCATTACTCTGTTACCGTGGCATTTTCGGCTTGGGCTATCCGCATTACCCGTCACAGTGGCTCAGTGATTAGGGTGCTCGGCTACTGTTCCGGAGTACCCGGGTTCGAACCCGACCACGGCGGCCGCGTTTTGATGGAGGCGAAATGCAGAGGCGCTCGAGTGTTGTGCGATGTCAGTGCAGGTTAAATATCTCCTGGTGGTCAAAACTTTTTCGGAGACCCCACTACGGCACCTCTTTCTTCCTTTCTTTTTTCACTCGCTCCTTCTATCCCTTCCCTTCCGGCGTGGTACAGGTGTCCACCGAGATATGCAAGACGGTTACTGCGTTATTTTCTTTCCTCAAAAGCCAATTTTCAAAAAATACCTCTCCCCGGATTGTGGTCGCTATTTCTCGCGACTGCGTGTTTTTTTTGTTTTTTTTTTTTGGGGGGGGGGGGGCTGCCGGGTGAAGTCAAGGCGGCTTAACAGCTTGACGAGTTTGACCTTGAACCGAGGAGAAACCATGTGAGAGCTATGACGTCACTTAGCCGCCACCGTCGCGTTCATTGTGATCATTGGCATTGTCGTTCACGATGTTGCGGACTCCGTCGATTTTGAAGAAAGGAAGGGAATTGGGGAAGCGCGTTTCCCACAGCGAGCATGTGCTGACATTCTCCGTGACAGCAAGCGTTATCCGCGGCAAGGAACGTGCATTCTTTACGCCCGATATATAAATGAAAAAAATTGAAGGCTGATTCGACGGACGGTAATTCGAAAGTTCAGCCCAGGTCTCCGCAAGCCGCCAGCTACCGCTTGGCAGGTGTCGTGTTACGTTGCTAGCCCCCCTCCGGCATCGTCCCGTAGCAGCCGCCTTCCGGCTGTCCATTCCTCTCGCCGTGTCAGGTGGCGCTTCGCTCTGCTACTTCGTGCCAACACGTCACCTGTCACACTCCGTAACACGTCATCTGTCAGGTAGCATGTTACAGCGACTACGATGCGGAACGCAGGGACGGGCGAGCTGCGCCCTAAACGGAATGAAACTGAAGAAGTCACTGCAGTTGAATACGAAGCGAAAAGTTTCACCACGTTTGGTAAAGCATTCATCGCATAGGCCGGAGAATAACCTTGCGCGACCGTCAGCCCAACCACGTTAGCCGTGTATGACCGTACGTGGTACAGTTATGGCGTCGCTCTTGACCCTTTACCCATGACCTTTAGTTCACCTCTGCTCTTTGACATTGGTTGATACTACGTCTAAGCCATGTCGTGTGTGTATATAATATAGAACGGCCGTGAATGCAGGCGCTGCCATGGACGAGCCTGAGGCACTTTGCAAGCGTCCTTCCTTTTCGCTGAATTCCAGGGTTAGCCTAGTTGTTTTTTTTTTGTTGTTTTAGAAAATTGTTTTTATTCTCACGTATACAGCTAGACGAAAAGCGTGCGCGTGTGTCTCAAGTATATTGAACGCGCGGCGGGGTTTGTCGTTTGCCGCTTCTTCGTTGCGGTGGGGGGAGGGCTGATCACTTTTGTGTGAAAATTAAGACCCTGCGCGACAGCTATTGCCTCGCACTAAGTTCTTCAGTGCAAGGGCTATACGACGCTGTTTGGGGGAGCTGCATGTTTAGTCGCGTTTAGTCACGGAGCATGCCATTATCGGCTTACACAGCTGTCTGAGTTGGGACGGCTGTTCCGACCTGTTCTCTCGACCACAGTATACTGAGTTTTCGGTCACTGACCATGTCAACTATGTTAACTGCAGTCAGCTGACCACTTTCACATGGTCAGTAAACCGAAGATTCATTCTGCTGACCTGACCAGACGGCATTCCATCAAACCATCGACTAAGTACTGTATACCAGATGTTTTTTCCCGTTGAGCAGACAAGGGAAGGGGACGAAAGGGGCTCGTTAAGAAATACATGACGCAAGCCAACAGTGACCGAACCAAGGAGCATAGGGAAATTTAAAAAAAAAATATTTTGTGGTGTTCATCAGTGGGGGCTTAATATGGCAATGACTTTTTAAATAGTCTCTTTGCGACCTTAAACCCTCATAAAAAGCGAAACTTTTTAAAGATAATTCATTAAAAAGCAGAAGAAAAACAACCACATGCCGCCGGTGGGATCCGAAACCCACGACCTCTGAATTTCGCGTCCGGTGCTCTACCAACGGAGCTCCGGCGACGCCTGTCCAGTCTTCTGCTTTCGGCAGTGTATATATGCGTGTCGTAACGATCGATATGATCGCAAGCGCAGCCGATATATAGAGCCGGCGTTAAATTGGCATTTTCGGCTCGCAGCAGTGCCTTCGGCCAGCGGTGGCAACCAAGCCACACCTCCTGCTCCGTCGCCCGCCGGTCCCTCGTGGGTTTCGTTCGCGCAAGCACTCCAGCAGGGCGCCGCGGCCAGCCCGCAGCCGCGCGCCGTCAGCGGCGGCCTGACCACGGCCGCGGATCCCAGCGCTCACCCCACCGCTCAGCCCAGCGCCTCCCGTCCCAGCTACGGGGCCGCCGCCGCCGCGGGTTCCGCCAAGGTAGCTTCCATCAGCCCCCGGCCTGCATCCGCAGCAGCCGCCGTGAGTGGCACTCAGCCGGCAGCAGCTGCCCTACCACCGTCGCCACCAAGCACGCCGCCCGTCGCGGTGACACAGCAGACCCCCGCAGCTGGCGACCAGGCCACTTCAGGCGACGATGTCAGGATCAAGGTGCGTACTGTTTTCCGAAAAGGGCTTCATCTTGAGCCATGCCATGTAGTTCGTTTAACCTCGTTATAAGGAAGCTGAAAGTTCGTTCACGGCTGTTGCTTCGTTATATGCACTGTTGAAGGAGCTCCCGAGGGGAATCGTAATTCCTTCGTTATATTCATTATTTCGTTATAAACCATGCTGTGCATCTCGTTATGCCAGTGGTCCAAATACATTTGAACCTCTTTACAACGAAGTTGAAGGTTTCCGGCGGTTACTTCGTTATAGCTGTAGCTTTGTTATAGCCCCTGATGGCCGAGCTTCCACGTGCAATCATAATTTCTTCGTTATATAAGTTGTTTCGTATTAAACCGCTTCGTTACAAAGAGGTTCAGCTGTTAGCTTCAAGGCAAGAGGAAACCTCACCTCTCCAAAACATCGACTTAAGTGGACGGTACGAGAACCGAACTCCGGTATAATACAACTGAAGAAAGAAGCGGCATGTGCCTCTCGATAGAGGCCCTCCAGCCAATGGCGTCGACTGGTTCCCATGACGTCATGGTTACTCAATCCTCTTGGACCTGTGTGACATCTCAGGGAGTGGCATATGAAAGGATATGAACCACCGCTTGATCAGATTGACAGCGGCGCCCGGAGAATCGGCCGACGCCGTAGGCTGCAAGGCGTCCTTTGAAGTGCATCCGTCGCTTCTTTCTGGAGTTCCAGCCGACTACAGGGCTTAGTTTTTACTGCTGAAAAGTGCTGTGGGTAGCAAGCATCGTGGTAGTGCATGACGTATAGGGCGCTCTGGAAGTGAAACGTAAGATTTAGCTGCTGACAATGCCTAGATCGAGAACAACGTTTCGGAACCGCTACGGGTTCCTTGGTCAACAATGAGGAGGACAAGGCGAGTGGCTGAAATTTAAAACCGAAGTTTGTGACGTAAAGACCGTACTTAAATGAGTGGTTCGAATCAGACCGGGCAGCTGCAATACATTTCGATGGAGGCGAAGCGCTAAGGCACCCCTGTGCTTTGCGATGTCAGTGTACAATGAAGATCCCCAGGTGATTGAAATTATTCCGGAGCCCTCCACTACAGCACCTCTTTCTTCCTTTCCTCTTTCATCCTTTCCTTTTTCACTCCCTCCGTTTTCCCTTCCCTTATAGGGTGTTTCATGTGTCTGCCAATATGTGAGAAAGATACAGCGCCATTTCCTTTCCCCAAAAATCAATTTTCAATTTTCACAGTTTCTTCTGTGAGGTTCAGGGCCTTAGTCTCACCTGGATAAAGGGTGGCTCAAGCAATTGGTGCGTCGTCAGGTTTAGCCTTGGAGTTAACTACTTATACGCCGGCGGCCGAGTGTTTTGTTGCCAGCGTATGAAATATTGTTTTTAAAGTGAAAGCTTTACTGGCCACAGGTTGAGCAATTTTGCATGATTCCTGGAGAGGACGTGGAGCAGTAATGACACATGGCATTTCTCTCTTTCGCTCTCTACCCACTACTGTGCATGCCCCACTAGTAGCACTGAGCCACAGGTGTTCCACCTGCCTTTCCTCAAAATCCAACTTTCAATTTTGTTTTCTCTTTCCTCTTTCCCTCCCTCCTTTATCACTTCCTTCTTGGGGTGGTTCGGGTGTCCACTGAGATATGTGAGATGGTAACTGTGCGATTTCCTTTCCTCAAAAACCAAAGAAAACAAGTTAGTGGAAGGACTTGGTAGAGTTCATTGGAGTTCACAATTTTGCAATGACCATTCATTTTCACGAAAGGAAAAGCGCACAACCAGGAAAGGCGCACAACCGGCTCTGCGGGACAGTGGAGAGCTCAATCTCGCTTCCCCTTTGTATATCCTGGATTAGCTGGGCTAATCCAACCCGCCGCGGTGGCTCAGTGGTTAGGGCGCTCTGCTACTGATCTGGAGTTCCCGGGTTCGAACCCGAACGCGGCAGCTGCGTTTTTATGGAAACAAAACACTAAGGCGCCCATGTGCTGTGCGATGTCAGTGCAGGTTAAAGATCCTCAGGTGGTCGAAATTATTCCGGTGCCCTCCACTACGGAACCTCTTTCTTCCTTTCTTCTTTCACTCCCTCTATCCCTTCTTTTATGGCGCGGTTCAGGTGTGCAGGGATATATGAGACAGATGGTGCATCATTTCCTTATCCCAAAAAGCAATTATTATTATTATTCCTATTATTATTATTATTGGGCTAATCGACATTAACTTTTCTGGCGGGAGGGGGGGGGCGGAAGGAAATGGTGCAGTGCCCCCAACCGCCCCCGTAAGGGAAGGGACAAGGGTGGGGGGAGTGAAAGAAGAAACGAAGTAGTGCCGTAGTGGAGGGCTGAGGAATAATTTCGACCTCCTGGGGATCTTTAACGTGCACTGACATCGAACAGCACACGGGCGCCTTTCGCCTCAATCAAAACGCAGCCGCCGCGGTCGGGTTCAAACCTGCGAACACCGGGTCAGCAGCCGAGCGCACTAAGCACTGAGCCACCGCAGTGAGTGCAGTGTCTTTTTTATTCACGCGTTAAATGCGCTTTTTCTCCAAGCGAAATGTTGCACTGTCGAGCCCAAACTTCCACTCTGACAAATTGATGTTTCCTTGGGCTGTAGCTGTTGATTCTCATAAATTACGCGTCTGCACATTGTCAATTCATAGAAAGATTCCCGTATGTTGCTTATCTTTCACTGTTAATGAGCGGCTGGTGCGTCTTTCCGACCTCCACGAATGCCGAAATTTCCACTGTAGTTCCTTGTGCCGAGCTTCGGTGCCGGGCGCCGGTTTGTTTCATCATCAATAATTAAATTTTTTCACCCCAATCGGGACCATTTCTGTGGGCCACCTTGGACATGTGACGTCACCAGCTGCATGCCCGTCGATATTTGCTCGGAGATTGGTCAAGAAGAAAAGAAATAAGACCTTTGTTTTTGGCCATTTCACACAAACAGTGGTCGGTCGCTTACAGTCTCCAGTTTAGTCAGTCAACGCACCGAGAGGTTCTGTGACAGTATGCATGACGACAAGCCTCGATCTCGGCGTCATACTTGGGGAGAAACCGAGTTTTGGTTTCGGCGTTCTTTGTTTTTCCTGTTTTAAAGAGCTTCTACTCAGGATTCTGAAAAACGGTTTTTGAGGCACAGAGAAGGGACTCTTAAGAAATGTGATGCGAATGGGAACACAATACCACGTCTAAACATATTCAAAATAGCCCACATTTTCCCTTTGAGTGGTTCAGAAACCTTGCAAGAAATGCTTCTACAGCTGTGGCACCATCATGGCCTTGGTTCACTGTATAAATAATTTAAGGCAAAAAAAGAACAAGTAATTACTGTCTCGCTTTTGATGAACACCGCGACTACGCAGTGCGGTTCCTTGATTTTGCAATCGTCCCGATCGTCCCTGTCATATCCGCTCAAAATAGCACAAGGCTCTGAAATATAATCCGAGGAAATTACAGGGTCGGTTAAAAGTTCTCAGGCCAAAGGGTCTGCTTTTGAGCTGTATTATCAGGTAGACATGACACCACCAGACTCAGAATATCCGTAGAAAGCGGAAGAGGTATCGTTCTGTGCTCTGGGAACCTTGATAGCTTTATTCGCGTCTTAAATGCCATGATATACCGATGAAACAAGCAAGCCCTCTGGCCCCGAAACTTTTGACTAACCGGGTACAGAACCAAATATTCAGGACCCACAATCCCGAGCGAAGGTTGGCGAGCTCTTTCCAGTGACTTTTTCACGCCCGCGCATTTCTCCGCCTCGCGCTCCTGCGTATTTTTGTTCAGATGTGTCTGTCGGTTAGATTAAGAAATAAGGCAGCTGCTATGGCCGCTGCCAGTAATGAGCGTCGCTTCGGCGGTTCAGGAAGCCCCCCTGACCCCATTCTACAGGGGGGGGGGGAAATCCCGAACGCATAGGCAGCCGGCGGTGGGGCCGAGTGGGTAGGGCTGGCTGAACAGCGCCGACCTGTGAGCATGAAAAGAGTGATGAAAAGATATAGAAAGGCTCGAAGACGCTGAAATTTAAATTTTGACTGCACATAACGTCGCTTGCACAAAACATTTTAAACATTGTCACTGGAGGATATTCTTGTTCAAGCGCTGTCCTTTAAATGGCTCGCTATAATGCACGGGGTGCAGGAGGCTTTTTCCATTAAGACCCACCGGAACCGGTCCTGCGCTGTAGTGTAAATCGAAGACCATTCGGCCAAACTTATGTGACGCTCAACACACGAAACAGTGCGTCCATACTTAATTGTTCATGCTCTGCTCTAATTACCTCCAAACACGGCGCAGGAGCTCGAGAGAACCCTACCCTCTCACTTCCCACGGCGGCCTGCCCACGGCCAGCTGGGCCGGACCATACAACTTCTTGCCAACCACTTCAGCATCGAGATACCGACTGGCAGCGTCTACCACTACGACGTCGACATCTCCTCGGAAACTGCCAAGGAGACCAAGGTTCCTGAGCAGAAAAACTACCGATGCCTCAGTACAAAGATCAACAGGATTGTCATCGAGCTCCTAGTAAAGAAGTACCGGCAAGACCTGGCCAACTGCATTCCTGCTTTCGATGGCCGCAAGAACCTGTACACACGCCGCCAGCTCAACTTCCGCGAGCGGACATTCACAGTCGACCTCGAGGAAGACCAAAGATCCGAGAAGTTTATAATCAAGATCCAGTACGCGGCCACAGTGAATCTGGACGCCCTGCATGGCGTCTTCCAAAAGCGCGTACAAACTGTGCCCCAGGAAGTCCTCCAGGCCATAGACATCGTCTTGAGGCACAGCCCCTCGATAAACCTTGCACCAGTTGGACGCTCGTTTTTCAGACCGCCGGGACCCAACGAGCACAATGACCTCGGAGGAGGCCGGGAGGTGTGGTTTGGCTACTACACGAGTGTTCGACCCGCCCAATGGAAGCCCATGCTTAACGTCGACATGTCAGCAACCACATTCTACGAGTCGCTTCCACTGGTCGACTTCATGTGCAGGTTCTTAAGCGACAGCCGTCGTGTGTTGACGCCCGCAGACTTCCGGTCATTGCGCGACAACCAGTACGTGCGCCTGAATAGGGAGCTCAAGGGACTCCGTGTCAAAGTGACGCACCTTCCGTACCCGCGCAAGTACAAAGTGGTCAAGATCACGAGGGAACCTGCGAAGGAAATCTATTTTGAATCAGAAGGTAGTCAGATCTCCGTCGCCGACTACTTCCAGAGCCGCTACAGGCGCTTGTCGTACCCGAACTTCCCTTGCGTGCAGAGTGGCAGCCCGACGCATCCGGTCTACATTCCTCTGGAGGTGTGCGAGCTGGCCGAAGGCCAGCACTGTCGGAAGAAGCTCGACGAGAGTCAGACCGCCGAGATGATCAAGCACACGGCCAAGCCGCCAGCCAAGCGCTTCCAGAAGATTCGTCAGTCCGTGCGCGACATGGTCAGCAGCTCGGACAAGTACCTGCGAGAGTTCGGCGTCAAGATCAACACTGAGCCCACTCAGGTTGTGGGCAGAGTGCTCGACCCGCCATCTCTGGTATTTGAGAACAACACCATGTGCAAGCCGCGCGACGGTACGTGGGATCTCCGAGGGCAGCGCTTCTACAAGGCGATGTCCATGACAAAGTGGATTGTTCTCAACGTGAGCCGCTCCGCGCACAAGGATTCCCTGGAAAACTTCATCAGGATGCTGATCCGCATCGGCCAAGAACTGGGCATGCGCATTGCGCAGCCGCTTGCGGTCATCACGTTCGACACAAACCGCCAGCCCATGCGGACCGTTCTCACGGAGCAGCGCAAGCAGTACCCGCAGTTGGAGATGGTTGTGGCAGTGATAACAAAAGCCACGAACTACGCTGAGATCAAGCAGGTGGCAGAGACTGAGCTCTCTCTGCGCACACAATGCATCTTGGACAACAACGTGGTCCAAAAGTGCAACGCAGCGCTCATCCAAAACTTGTGCCAGAAGATCAACGCCAAGATGGGCGGTATCAACAATAGTCTCCTGATGCAGGAGAAGCCGAAGCTGTTTCATACGCCCGTGATCGTCATTGGAGCAGACGTGTCGCACCCATCGCCTGGAGACAAGGTGAGGCCATCCATCGCCGCGTGCGTCGGAAGCCTAGACACTGTACCGTCCAAGTTTCACGCCACCATTCGGGTACAGATTGAAGACTCCGAGGCTAAGGCGCGTGTGGAAATCATTAGAGACCTGAAGGACATGATCAAAGAATTGCTACTGGCTTTCCACCGCGCCACCAGGCACAAGCCCGAGCGGATCGTCTTCTACAGGGACGGAGTGAGCGAGGGGCAGTTCTTGGAAGTCCGTAACTATGAGGTAAGTAACTGCGCCTACTACTATACTGTGCCCACTAAACGCTCATCTTGTTAAGACAGTTTTTCCCGCATTCAATGTCACTAGTGTCATTGGATAACCTTTGTCTTTGGAGAAGCCGACTAGCTGTGCATATACGTAACGACACCGAATTGATCTCCACAGGGATATAATTTCAGGACATCCAGGATATTCATTTCTGGAGACGTCTTGTCGGCGTTAGTTGACCTCAGCTTGATCGTTTCTCTGCAAAAGGTGGTAAACATCCAAGACTGAGGCCTCTGGCGCGGTTTTGTACGTATCCGCTCCGCCTCTCATCCTTCTTACACACGGGCGATTATAACTGCTGTGCAGATGACCGTCCGTTGAGCTGAACGACAGTTCGAGGTGTTATACCCGTGCCACACGGTCAAGTTTTATGTCATTTTTTACTTAGTAAATCAATTTTTAACGCAATTGGCGCGGTGCCACACACTTGTATTTAATGACATTAGACAGACTAACTGGCGTTTGCGACCTTCTGAGTTCGCCACACCTCATTCGCTCGAGATCTGTATACTCTTTTCGCCATTCCGCATGCGTAAAGACATGCAACTTTTTTGTGTGAAGTCACTACCCAGAGTATAATCGTTTATTCATAAACAACACTATTTTTAATAGGAATTCATATGTACTGTTATCCTGTGAGCTGACACACGAGTTCTACTTTTACACACTTGTCAAGCAAGAACAGTGGCGTTTTCTACAAAATAATTTTTATATTATATTTGAAGGGCATTGCTGTTATACTTTCTCATTACACTGTTTATATTCAGGGCTTTTTTTACTGCCTTGAAGGCGGTATCGTCACCGTGACTAGTTAAATTATTTATTTATTTATATACAGATACCTTATAGGCCTCTGGAGAGGCATTGTGTAAGGGGGCGATACAGAAGTTAGTGAGAAATAGGCCAGAAATCCAAACATCATATTAAAAGTACAGCAAAACACACAAAAAACAGGTGAGTTCAGATAAGATATCGCAATTCATTAACAGGGATAAAAGTAAAAAAACCACTTTGCTTCATGAAACAAAATCAGGAGAAATGCACGAAGATTTATACAAAAGCCAAATAAAACATATCAGGCATAAATGAACAAAGCTGCGCATCACGAAACCGAAGAGGCAATAGTCTCAAGCTGCTGAAAACGAAGTTGTACGAATCCTGAGTATTTAAATGACGTGCTAACCGTTATCAACGAAATGTTTGGGTAGATGTTCGCGAAAGGGGTCTTGATTAGCCTGCAGGGCGGTGCAGTCCGGAAGATCGTTCCAGAGACGAATGGCACGCGGGAGTGACGAGAAGTTGAAATCATGTGTGTTGCCATAAATTCGGCATAGCTGCAGTTATAAGTAGGAGGGACGTTGTAGATGTGCTGGCGGTGAATCAGTGGCATGGACGTATTTGTGAAAGATAGATAAAAGGGCAGTCTCGCGACGAATTTGCAAAGGATGCATGGAGCGAAAGTTTGATCTTCAGTTGGGTTGCACTGGACTGATAACTGTAATTTTGCCAAAATGAGACGACAAGCCCGATTCTGGACAGCTTCCAACTTTTCTATTAGATATTTCTGATAAGGTGACCAGATGGATGAAGTGTACTCTAGCTGCGGTGCTACAAAAGTAATATAGGCTTGTTTACGCATGTCAGGGGTAGTGCATAGCAGGTTACGGCGAAAGAAAACTAGTGACCGGGAAGCATTAGCGAAAGTGGTGGATGTGTGTTCAGCCCGAGTAAAGTTTGGTGAAATATGGACGCCTAGATGCTTATACTGCGTATTCCGAGCCAATGTATCGTTATTATTGCGGTATGGAAAATTCGAAGTTGCGCATTTTCGGCTAAAAGTAATTATATTACACTTAGAAATGTTTAGTCATTAGACACGTTTTACACCAGTCGTTTATGCAATCGAGGTGACTTTGAAGTTCAAGGTGGCCATTAGTAAATTTTATTGGTCAATGAATAATGCAGACGTCAGCAAATATGTGTATCTAAGATGAGATTGTTGCTGGCAGGTTATTAATGTAAATTATTAATACTAATGGACAGAGGAGGCTTCTAGCGCCGCGCCCGATGTAACATCGCAAACAGGAAATTAATACTTGTTAACAACGGTGTACTGCTGGCAATTAGAAAGAAAACTACGGACCCATGACAGAGTTAAAGAATGTAATTTAAGCGCACAAAGCTTAGATATTTGTCGGCAATGTTCTACCCGATAAAATTCTTTGGCAAAGTCCAAAAAGGTGGAAGTGGGCAGTTTTCGTGCGAGTGTTTGTTGCCACTTTTGAAAACCGGTACAACCTTTCCTATTTTTCAACCGGTGGAAACCTCACCTGTAGATATTGACTGCTTAAAGATATGAAGGAAGATGATTTTGGAGACAGAAATGGCATGTCTTTAGTATTTTGAATTGATTTAATCAACACCAGAAAAAGAGGGTACTAGGTTATTTATCAGGTGTACTAAGCCATCAAGTGTAATGTCAACCGGCGCCATGTACGGGTAACCAAAATCAGGTACATACGAGACGTTAGGATTATCTTCTTGGGTGAAAATATATGCGAAAAACGAGTTAAATGCTTTAGGACATTCAGCATCGAAGTAGGGGGTGCTGTCAATATCATGTATTGATATATCATTACTGACACTGTTCGGACGTATTGTTTTGAAGGACTTGCTTTTATTGTTCCTAAGTAGCGCAGGAAGGGCTTTTTGAAAAAAAAAATTTTTCGTCACAAAGGCCAGAACAACAGAGGTTTAGGTAGGTTTTATATTTACCCGGCGCGCAGGGCGAACATTCGTGCTTTGTATTTTTGTACAACCGTTTTTTTTCTTATTTCTCATGCATTGATGCTTTCTTGTAAAGCAAGTGTTAGGTTTATGATTTGATAGCGTGATAAGCGGGACATGTTTGGCTACTATTTCGGCGAGCTTGCCTCTAAATTGAACCCGCGGTTATATTCTACTGACTTATATTGAAAAGAGGGTGTCAGAATATTATCAGAAAACATTTGAATTTCGTCATTTATTGGATTGTAATCTCCTCTGTTTAGTTGCGAATCAGTAATGTCAATAAATTTGCCAATAAATAATATTGTCGTTAAATCTGGACGTGTAGCGCCAGCTCCGAAAAAAATGGCATAGGCAAACTTAAGGCTACAAACATCTAGAAAGTGCGCGTGTGGCACGGGTAATAAAAGGCAGCGCCACCTGCTGTTGAGATCTCAGCGCAGTGGAGATACGCAGTTGGACCAGTCTACTGACCCGCTGCATCGGCCGAGTCGGCGGCATTTCCGGCTGCCACATCTTGCTATCTTGGCTAATATAAGTACAACTACAACTTCCATTATAGTCGGATACAACTCAAGAACCCAGCAACTCAAGAACCCTGAATGGACTCTCTTGCAGCCAATGGCATAGACCAATTCTCATGAGCCTGCTTGGGTAACCACGTGGCGAATGCTAGATGAAAGGGGTTAGTCTCCCCCCTCACAGGGAAGACTATTGTCACTGCCACGGCGCACACCGCATTGTCAGCCTTGAGGGCTCGTGATGATAAGCCGAAGCCATTGGCTGGAAGGGGGTCCTTTTACGGAGAAAATCGGCTTCATTCTTGAGTGTATCCGACTATATTCGGATTAGTGTAGCCAGAAAAAAAAAAGGCCGCGAAGTGGCACCAGTAAAACAACGGCTGAGCGGTGAAGCCGGACGTTCCTGTACTGAATTTTTTTTGGCTCTGTGTGGTTGTTCACTACAGGTATACTGAAACGCCAAGCTTGCACAGAAATTTTTGTTGAGTGAAGTCAACTAGGTGGTCAATGCGCAGAGTTATGTGCAAACCGATCACGTGATCCGGAATGTGGACCGCGTGAACTCAATTTAGAGGAGTATGCCGAGTAACTGCAGCCGACTGTTATTCATTTAAGCGTCAGTTGGAAAAGCTGCACTTCCGTTGAACTGAACGGTAGCTGAAACGGCTCGTTTAACCAGAGTACAACCGATAATAGCATTGCCTAAAAAAACGGTGATCTTCGCCGTACACTCTTTGTGAAACGACAATTGTATAAGATACGACAGCATAGTTCGTGAACATCCAAATTGTTTGGTTTACATTCTGAACTAGGTAGATATCGTGATGATTCGAATGGCCTTTCAGCCTTGACCGACAGTTTTTGTTTCCGCTCTAAAATCTCGCAGGTGAGCGCCATCCGGCTGGCGTGCAAGGAACTGTCTCCCAACGAGACCTACGAGCCAGCAATTACTTTCATCGTGGTCCAGAAGCGGCATCACACGAGGTTCATGCCCGCCAACGACCGCGACGGCGTGGGCAAGTGTCGAAACGTCCCACCAGGCACGACCGTAGACTCGGTGGTCACGCACCCGCTGGACTTCGACTTCTTCCTCTGCAGCCACTTCGGCATCCAGGTAGGCGTCCTCTTCTCCGCTCTTGTTGCGATTGTCAGCGGGAAGAAATGGTCTGCGGTGTTTTCGTTTATGAATTTGCGGAGGAAATAGTCCGGGCGCCGGCATCGCCAAAGTCGTGTCGCGTCGTTAATGCGCTACAAATTCCAGGAGCGCCTGCGGTGTAGGCCTTCCACATCTTGAGGAAACGGAAGCATGGTTTTCGAGATCACCTACGCGCGAAACTGTGACGGAAGATTTCCGCTTTACATTGAGTCCATCAGGAGCGCTGTGTGTTACTGTGACGTCATCGTTCACCTTTGGGGAAGCGGTATCGGAAGTTGCGCATGGGGGGCCTCTATGGCCAGTGCTCAGTGATGCTGTCATGTGGATATGGTCATTGGTTTTTATTCTCGAGGTGGCGTCTACTGAGACATGATTGCAGAAGGTTGGGCGAAAAGAGAAGCGCTTGATGTTTAGCTCGTACGTAAAAGATGGAAGCGGCTTTTAAGTCTCAAAAAACGGTCAAAATTGATTTTTGTTTAAATAGTCGTGTCGGCTTGTATGCCTCGGTGTTTATGCTGTCCCGAAGTCGGGACACCGACATAGATGACGATGACCGACCAATGCGCTGATGACAGCCAGCCAGGAAATAATAGTTATTCACTGTATTTATTGGCGCGAGGGCATCTAAGGCCAGATAAAGCCAGAAACATGTTGTGCATGCGGCATTAGGAGCAGGGCAAGTGCATGGGTTGCTCATGGGCACTGCCGGTTTTTGTATATTGCGTTTAAGCACTGTCCTTCCCACGTAATGGCGCATTTAAACCGCAAACACCACGCCACACCACATCGCACCACAAGCAGGACCACACCGCACCACCACATACCTCGACACGACGCGACACAACATGACACGGCCCTTGGAATTCTCGCATGTGAATAAGTGTACTCCTCGGCGCACCCGCAGGGCACCAGCCGGCCGGCCCACTACTATGTCGTGTGGGATGACTCCAAGTTCAGCGCGGACGACCTGCAGAAGCTCAGCTTCTACCTGTGCCACACATACTCCCGATGTGCAAGGAGCGTGAGCATCCCGGCCCCTGTGTACTACGCGCACCTGGCCGCCTTCCGTGCAAAACACCACATCGCCAGCAAGCTGGAGACGTCCGGCGCGGTCAGCCAGTCGTCTGAGGGCGGCGGTGACACAGTGTTGACCACTGCCCAATACGTGGAGGCCGTCAAGGTGCTGCAGGAACTGCAGGCCTCCATGTACTTCGTGTAATGGAGGAGGTTCTCCGCTGCCCCTGCATTCCGGTTACGGTGAGCCTGGAGGCGCACCACTGACGTCATACCCAACAGTTCTGGAGAAAAGCAATCTGGAACGGGAAAACGTTTAAAGGCATTTGCAGGGAGGGTGTTATATAGGGTATAGGGAGGGTATTATGAGCGCAGTGTTCCTCATATATTGTAAAATTCTACTACAACAATCAATATATCCCCAACCTACCGCCTGCAGGCTTGCATTTTTTTTTGCTATTAACGTTTTTGCTACAGTCCAAAGTGTTCTTCATTGGTTTTCTATTACAGTCATAACTGCTCGATGCGAGCAATGGAAACAGTATAAAAGGAAGATTTTTCCAGATATCGGAAGAATGGGCCTTGAATATTTCAATACCAGAATCTTACACTTTCCCAAATTTCAATTTTTTTTGTCGAAGAATGTTGGACATGTGCGCAAGACGTAGAGGACAAGATATACGTGACACGCAGTGGACATCTTCTCCCGGCCCTCTTGGCGTTGCACTGTCGTGTGTTCAAGGCGCAGGTGAAGTGGTATGCATGGGATGGACGATAAAGATCACCGCTTTACGAATGCCGTATAGCAACATTTTTTAATGCGTTTTGTTGTAGTGAGAGACGACTTAACTGTTAAGTGCTGCTCCGCCCACATTAGGGCCGCTGCATCGAATTCCTCCACGAGGAAAAAATTAATCGGTTATAAATTCGTTTTGTGTTACTTAAACTAGAAGTTTACCACCAGACGAAATTTAAAACGAGAAAATTTTGATCCAAATTCTATGATCGGAACTTAAAGTGTTTCAGTTTGGTTCATTGTAAGCTACACATCACAGATGCGCAACTGAATAGGAACATGAACACAAAGCGCTTGCCTTGTGTTGTGTGCCTTTCACGTGTTTAATTGCGCTTAGTTCAGCTGTGCATCTTCTATGAGCGCACAACCAAAATTTTCCGTTAAATATATATGCGCCTAATATGCTTTTTTTTGTCATCCTAATAAAATGTTATTGATCACTGTCCGGCGATATTTTCTCTTTTTCTCGCTGCCTGCGCCCCGACTTGCTATACTCATATATGCTGTATGTATTGCAGGCAGAGAAGAACCTGTACTGAATTTAACCGGCTTTCTGCACCTTGAGAGCATTTCATAGCTGCACAAAAATGCGATCTAACTTTAAAATCCGCAGCCTTCGCGACGTTCAACTGCATAGCCGTCAGCTAGTTGTCAAGCCACGCGGGTGTCCCTTTGCGATAGATAGAGCGAGAAGCCCTTTAATTTAAACAAGAGATTTTAGCTCGCATGCTACACTCTAAACACAAACAAACGCCTATATGGGAGTAAGAAAGAGAGTAAGCTGCCTCCTAGCGGATAGGACAGCTTACTTCCCTTTCTTACTCCCTTTTTACTCCTTTCTGTTTAGAGCATACTCTACATGGGGAAGAGTATTGTGGCGAAAATATCGTAAGGCGAGAAGCGCGGAAAATATCTTTATAGCAGTAAAAGAATAAAAAAAAAAATTAATATAATCTAAGCATAAATGGGCAGTCAATTTGCGCTGAGGTACATGGACAAGTAATGCTACAAGATATTAAATGGTGATGCGCAGTATGTCATACAAAGGGGCTATCAGTGTTCACTGCATGAATAGTGGATAGTGGTGAGACTTCAATTCATAGCGGTGAGTTGTTTTCTATTTGCCTATATAGGCGACATTGGCCTTTTCGAGCGGATGCATGGATCTCGGAGTTCGTTCTGTGAGATCGCTGTATATGCCATTTGTCACTGTTTTTCCGCATTCTCTATAGATACCAGTGTGATGAACATAGAGATCAAAAATCTTTCTTTGTGATCGGAAACAATCGCAAAAAATCGGAGACTATGAAATAACGGATTTATTTTCTTGGAAGAGATGTATGATCAGTATCTTTCAGTTGTAGCTCCGCAAGCCTGGTATGAGCAACTACTAATCGGTGGTTTTCGTTGTTAGAGGCTCGGGCTGGCTTTGATTCAAATTCGACGGAACAATTTCCAGGTTAGCGTAAGTCAGCCAAGCCGCCACTAATTGCACCTTTTGTTTTCTTGCAGGCTCGCAAGGCGAAGGATTTCCTTGGTTTTGTTCTTTTATGTGCTGTCCGAAGAGTGCGGGAGCCTACATTGTTGTTTGCTGTTCTTGTGCCTTGAAATCTATTAAGTTCTAATAAAAAAATGTCGATAAAGTTCGCCGTTACATGAGGTTTCCTTGTCTTGCAGTCACTGGCGCTTGCATTGGCCAGCGTTGTCCGGATCCAGTCTTTTCAACTACAACACATGCTAAAAAAGTGATAGGGTTTGGAAACGTAGTTAAGCCGAGTAGAGGTGCGAAAGCATGTGTTTGGCTAGGTTGGCTCAAGGTTTTGCTTGGCTGGTTGTGTTTTGCTTTGCTGTGATATTGGGCTAAGGTTAAGCTCTGAAAGAGGTTAGGCTGATCTGATCTGTTCACGCCGCAGATGGAAGTTGATATAGACGATGACGTGCAATGGACAGCATGAGTGAGTGTGGTTTTTTGACACGAGGCGTGATCGGCTTCGGAGATAGCACAGTGCTCCTTGTGTAGTGGCGAGCGAATCTGATCTGTTCGGGCCTCCGAGGGTTCATCGCCCAGTCGCAGCAATACTTATATTTTATTTCTTCATGCGCCTAGGTTGACACTCAACGTCAAGCTCCGCGCAAACTCGGTCAGCCGATTAGACTTCGTGAGCTAGTCCCTTCCCAAGCAGCGCAGGCAAAAGGGCCAATTTTGCGAATGACTGATTTCACTCTGGTGATAAAAATTTGCCAGTATATTCTCAATATTGGGCCGATTAGTTGTGCTGCTGGGTGTCAGTACTCCGCGCACCTTTGTGTGCGCACCGAGACACCCTTAGAGCGTGTGGGGGTAGCGGTCTCGGTGCCCATAGAGATGCCATTGACTCAATGTGCCAAGTTCAGCCGGAGACCAGCTACCAAGAGCCGAGGGGGTTGGTCGTTTGGTGCCCAGCCTTCGCCGGTCGCAAGCCAGAGAATGGGTCGGAGCCAAAGGTTCACAAAACCAAACAAAGCTTATACAGCAGAGAGACGATACAGAGGATTTCGCAATCATTCGTACGAGCACATACAAAGTGATTTACAAATACAGTGCAACTCATGCAAATTAACAATCGAGAGAGATTACAATTCAACAGAATCTGCATTTAAAGCGCACTAACACAGAGAAAAGAAACACAATTTGTTCCCCGGGCACTGGGAGAGTAGACGACCTGAGGAGCACGACAGGGCCGATCCACAGACTGGCGCACGTTACCTCGGTGGTCCGTGGCTGGTCGAGTGGTGTTCTCCCGGGAGTCGTGCGTGCGCGCATGTCAATGTTCCCGGATGTTCCCTCTGAGGACACTTGACTGCATGCCTCAGGCCATAGCGCCCGCATGCATGCCGGTAGTGTTCGGTTTCGGCACCGGCCTCGATCGGCGGCCCACGTTCTTCTTGAACCCTTTCCCTTCGAGCAGAGTGTGCGGTCTCGTCACTGCTTTGGCGGCAGAGTTGGCGTCACTCCGTATGCCAGCCCTGCTACGACGGCGCCGCTGCTAAGCGCAGCCACTGCCCACTGGACAAAGAGCCTTTCCAGGAGGAAGACATGGCGTGGACAACCATCAGCAGGGGCAACGTTCTCGGCCGAAAGGTACGCCGCTGGAACTCTGAGCACGGCTGCGATGCCGAGTGCGTGGCGTCCGCCATGTTGGAACACTTCGCCAACACCTACCAGTACCACGCCATGATCTCCCCTTGTGTATCCAGATGGTCCTGCACCAGGACATTGCGGAACATCTGGAGCGCGACTGTTTATCGTGCCGCGCACGCGAACAAGACGATAAATTTGGCAACGTATTCATGCAAATAAAAGAAGCGTTAGGAAAGATACAGGAAGGGAATGGTGCCCTGCGGATGAAGCTGGATTCATTCGAACAGTGTCTGCGCCCTGAGACTTAAAACACAGTAGCATCTCAGTCCACTACTATCGCCAGTGCAGTGACGGACGCTCTAGAAAACAAGGTTTTTGGGCTCAAGACCTTGGCCGAGACGGCATTAGCTGAACACAGGCGCGAAGTCGCATCGGAAATCAGGGACGCACTGGCTGGAAACGGGAGGTCCATGAAAGAGGTAGTCATGCCAGAGTGTGAGCGGACAGCGCTGTTTATGAAGGACAAGGTCGTAGAAGCCTTGTGTGAAGATCGCACGCTGGGAGATGCCGGATTTTTAGCTTCGGCGGCGTCTGCTGGAAAACAGGCTGCGTCAGTAGACGGCGAGGCCAAAGCTGAGGAACAGCTGGTCATCGCTTCCCTGAACATCGGTGGTGATTTTCTGGACAAGTAGGTTCCGTTCGAATGAACCATATATGACTGGGATGAATTTCTCTCCCAAGCACGTTCTTCGCCATTCCGCACAAGCAGCGATGACCAGCCTAGCTACCACCATGGAAACCTTATAGTTCCGTGCCAATGTTTTCACGGCCACCGTGTTTGGCCTCGTGTTTACATACTCGAGGGCTTGTGCGACAAATTCCTGAATTGACCCATGGATAAGAAGGTTAAGCTAGTTCTCATCGATCCTAGCGACTGCACGAGACAATTAACTGTAAGGAACGCAATTCGACCAGTCCGCCGCTGCGCTTGTATGCCTACTGCCTTTGCCAACTGCATCAAGTTACCATGCTTTGCAGTAGGAATATACTACCGTTGCTAAGAGTAAGCATTCCGTATATTTAGTGACTGAAATCTCCTACGGAACTTGGGCAAAATACCCTGCCCCTAAATGTGAGCTCGCTAGAGGACAGCTTACTTTGTTTTTACACCTTTATCGACTTATTCGTGTATAGATTGTGGGCGGTATATATGGCACATCTTCGGGGTTACCGACAGGGGCGTATTTATGGGAGGAAAGGGAGCCCCCCCCCTTATCTCGGCTGGACCCCATTATGTGGACGAAAAAAAGTCCAAGAAATACGCTGTTGAAATGCGACCAGCATTTCCAAGAGTAACACATGAATCTGCCCCTGGTTACCGACTCGTATCTCTGTCCACGAAAAGCCTTGCCTCGTTGTGACATGAGCACTACGCCAACACGCTTCTTCGGCTGTCGTTCCATTCGAAATAGTGAAATACGGCGAGGTGTGGGTGGGCAGCAGCAGAAAGCAGAGAACTCTGAAGAAAAGCTGTACGGGAGTACGAGGTTATGTGACATTTATCCTCCAGCTTAATCATAATTAATGCAGCCGACCCTGGTCGATTAAAAAATTGCTGGCTAATCCGTGCTACGCCTATATTACCCCACTGCAGGAATGCATGCCCACTGTTCATTGTTTTGATCTCATCCACACGCAAGCAACAACACAATGAACATTGTCAGCAAAAAAATCTTTATGCACTTGTTTCTTTGCCAAGATGGAATTAAATTTAACGCAGCACATGAAGGGAACAATACAGGCGTGAACTCACAACTGTTTATTCAGAAAGAACGCACGTACATATATGCAGTCATGCAGTGATTCATCATATCAAAATTTCCATAATGTTAGGTACGTCTCCAGAGAAATTATATTTTCGCTTCAAGCGCAGTGAAATGTCGCTGATACATATATCAGCCTTTTATTCTGATAAACGCTACCAGTAGGTACCGTTCGACTTCTGCCCAGAATCTTTATATTGGTCAACTTTGGCGAGCATTTACAATATTTGCACTTCTTTTGGACGTTACGTCGCTTGTAAGCATTCAGCGATGACGTAGGCTGTACGATATGTCCGCTATGAATTATCGCCTGTTATCGGCGTCACGGCGCAAGCACCTTTTTGGTACGCCAGGACTGAAACCCCCAATTTCAAATGTCGCCGACGCTTGTCTGTACGAAACCTTGAGTTTGCTCGGGAAGAGAAACATGGGTCGCGCTAACCTCACCTGTGGCAGCACCTGCCATCGCACGGCTCTGGCGCATCGTTTAACAGCTGCGCCACTCCGCTGGCACTGGTATAAGGACTGCTAGCGATCTATGAATGAAAAGTAGAGAATGACCATTTCCACATACATGGGCATCAGCCCATTAACTCTATCGCGTCATATCCTTAAGGCGGAACCTAAGTCCGATTTCGCCCACCCTTTTCTGAGGCACCTGCTTGACATTGAAAACCGAGCCTGGAACCTAAATCGAATTGAAAACCAAAGTTCTAGCAGACTTAATTCGTAGGTGGCCTAATCGTGCTAAATCGTGCGCCATTCTTTTTTTTTTAATTTCACTTACCTCCCAATGGTGTCACGCGTTCGAGGTGAGATCGTTCAGGCGGATTCAAGGAACCAGCACGCTAGCGTTGACACAAGCACACTTAGAGCCATTTTGTGCACCCGACAAGCCAACC
Source organism: Amblyomma americanum (assembly GCF_052857255.1). Taxonomy (NCBI): domain Eukaryota; kingdom Metazoa; phylum Arthropoda; class Arachnida; order Ixodida; family Ixodidae; genus Amblyomma; species Amblyomma americanum. The sequence goes on from NC_135497.1 coordinate 335,348,288, forward strand.
AGACCCACAAAAAATCGCTCACGCGAAAGAAAGAACGCGTGCACTGTCCCCCAGTGCAGAACGACGTGTGATTGCGTACTACAAGAGGACATACGAGGGCGTTGAAGAACGGGTGCTCGAACGCTACGGAGTACGCATCACAAGAAAACACATGCGCATTTTAAACGGATATAAATGCACAGTGCTGTCAAGGAATACGTTCAGTTATCTCGTGAAGATAGTGAGCAGTCATAAGAAAAGTTTATCTCTCATATAAGTTCTCTTTTGTAAAAATCCCTGCTATCCCCTTTGTACTTCGCTGTGCGAAATTAGTCCGTTTTTAGCAGCGGTGTTGTTGTACAGTCGCACTAATTGAATGGCAACACTTACATGAGGAAGTGCCCGTGCATAAGCGTTAACGCTTAGCTAGATCAACGTGGCAGCAGCGCTGTCTTCTCGCGTCTGCGCAAACGACCCAACGCGTGGCGTTGCATACCCACACTGACACCTCAAAGGTGCAGGTTCGAATCCCAGTCGAACATATCTATTTGCACAGCTTTTATTTCCTCGAGCTGTCTTGTGCTGAGGACGGGCGGACAGATAGAAACCTGCGGACAGAGAGGTGACAGTGTAGCCGTTAAAAAACCCGTTGTCCCGTGTTAGGTGGCGGATCGCTATAGCAGCGCATGGTTCGAGTCACGGACGTCCTTGCACTGCAGCCCTGAAACAGTGTTCGTCTCCGTATGGGTTGCAAGTAGATATAAGGATAGGCTTGGCGGCCGTCTTACAGAGGGTTGACATCCTATGAGCGTGTCAACCCTATGAGGGTGGGACCCTATGTTGATAAAAGGCGAATTAGGAAAGGAGGGCCGGGGGGAGGGCAGCAGGAACCCATGAAAAGCATCGACCACTTTTGTGATTTCCAGAGACGGAAAACTCGCCTACAGGCCTTGAAAAACTGGTGCTCAGGTCTACCCCACGATGACGCCCCCGGCCCCTTTCATACCGCGAGCCCGCTAGCGATTGTAGCGCCACCTCGGTTATTTGTAAACATTCAGGAATTCTACAGCTGTTAACAGCAGCAACACTAGTCTCCACTAAGAGGTCTTCTCAACGCGAAGTCAATGTATTATATCTATGACCGTCAAATCATACGTACAAAATAATTTTAGCGACGAAAGACAATCAATTAGAGCCACACTTCAGGGCATGAGGCGAGTAGCATTTATACTAAGCCAAGGCCTCCGAGATCGGGTATTAAGGTAGGGTTTGCTGAATGGACCTGACGCCAGTGACGCCAGCTATAGTCGGATACAACTCAAGAAGGAAGCGGCAGACGCCCGTCAAGGGAGGCCGTCCAGCCAATGGCGTCGACCGATTTTCAAGACGCCGCGGTTAATCTGATTTACCCTTGTTTATTTTCCATCCTTCTGCCACCGCCTCCGAGTTCAAGCTGGCAGTTCCGAAGGGAACGGTCATGCGGAGAATGGGCCGACACCACTGGCTGGAGGGTCTCCTCTGAGGGGCATTTGTCGCTTTGTTCTTGAGTCGCATCCGAGTAGAGCTAATAGTAACGTTGCCTGCGACCATGGCACAAGGTATTTTCGTTTGCTCAAGGTGGGGTCAAAGACCCATTTTCCAAGCATTTCACCCTGTTTAAGCCGAGCACCAGGCCAGGTGAAGCTTGTACCCACTGTATCACAGCTTCGTACCCAGCGACACTGGGGATCGAACCTCTCACCTCATGCATGCTAGACGGATGCTCAGCCTCGCTACTGTACACTTGTAGCACCGGTTTTCGCCTCGACTAGCTCCACCACAAATCATTTGTTAGGCTTTATCGCGGAGCACACGTTTCCTAATCTAGTACAAATGGTGGCATTGTTTCATGAAACTGTGGACAAATTCTTATGCAAGAAAAATTTCTCTTAGCTCAGGAGACGTTGATTGGAAGAGCGCGGGGTACTTCGCCACTGCTGCAGCGGATGCGTTGCTTTCATCGTCGATGGGCTTTAACCCTAGACATAGCCGTCAGAAACGCACGAGGTAATGAACAGAGTTCTTCAGAAGAATTCACTATGGCGGCGCTCTAGTACTGCCTTGTAATCGAAGCCTGGACCACGCAAGGTTCCCGCTGGAACACCGGAACTAAACTGACGCTACTGGCCCAGCCCTACCGAACGCCACTTTTGAACTCCCTTAGAGCGTCACCCGCCGGAATAACAACTATACGTTTAATGTAGTGGCATTTCGAAAACCTTTCCGGTCATTCGCAGCTCTCACTTTTCAAACAAATATATATGTAATCAACTTACCATCCTACCGGCTTACTCCGCTGTCCACGCAATTTACATCAACAAGCGGCTTCTTCCGTTGCAATGTCCTAAGATAAAGCATTGCTCTCCTCAATGCAGTTTCGATTCCCAAGTTCGCGCCGTGTCTTGATATCCGCAGCACACACCAGGTGTCGCCAGCTGTTCCATGTTCGTTTTCGAGACAGATAGACGAAAAGAATTCTGCTTAGGGAGTAGCTGTGGCCAGCGAGGAGGTGAAAACGACCAACAGAAGAACGTCGCGTTTCTCATCAGGTAAACCGGGTAGATATAACTTCTTGGAAATATTGACAACGCAGTGCAGACCGGCCGGGATTCCGTCTGACCGTCTGCTGCCGCGCGCAAAGCTTCGCAGTCTAGTGTTTTCTCTTTTTACACCATACCGTGGTGTGACAAGGACGGCGGAAACGTGATAACAGTCGCACACGCAGACTGCATCCTCAGCCGACTGTGGCCGTGACGCTGCATGTTAGGACGCTTGAGTGCGTGCCTCCAGCGATGGCGCCCACGAGCCTGCAGACAGTGTTCGGTTTCGACAGAGGCTTCGATTGGAGGCCGACGTGTTTTGTGAACCCGTTCCCACCAACTAGAGTGTGCATAGTCTGCGGTCTCGTTCCTTCATCGGCAGCCATGTTACCCTGTCTACACCTGCTCTGCCAGTCCTGCTCCGAGGGCGCCGGTGCCAAACGCAACCACTGCCCCTTTCACAAGGAGCCCTTCCAGGAAGAAGACGTGGTGTGGTCAGCCTTCACCAGGGACAGTATCCTCGGCCGCAAGGTACGCTGCTGGAACGCTGAGCATGGCTGCGACGCGGAGGTCGTCGCATCCGCCATGTTGGAGCACTTCGCTAACGCCTGCCAGTTCCACGTCGTGAGATGCCCCGAATGCAGCGAGAGTGTCCGACACCGAGACATTGCGGAACATCTGGCGCGTGCGTGACTGTGAACCACCGCGCGCACGCGACCAAGCATCAGAGGACAACTTTTCGAACGCCTTTATGGAAGTCAAAGGAACGCTGGCAAAATATTGGAAGAAAATGCTGCCCTGCGCACGAAGATGGATTCGTTCGAGGACCGTCTGCACCCTGATACCAGTGGCGCCTTTGCAGCGCAGCGCACCAGTATTGCCGACGCAGTGACAGCCGCCCAAGTTTTCGGAGCTGACGACCGGAGCGGAGGCAGCGTTGGCTGAAGACCAACGCGAAGTCATCGCAGAGATCAGGGATGCGCTGGCTTACATCCAGCGAACCATGAAAGAGAAGAACAGCGAGGGGTGTGAGCGTGACGTGTCGCGTTTGGAGGACAGGGTCGTAAAAGCCGTTTGTGAAGAACGCACGCCGGCAGATGCCGGATCTTCACTTTCGGAGATGACAGCAGCTAAAATCAGGCGGCTTCAGTAGAGGACGAGGCGAAATCTCTGGAACTGCTGGCCGTAGCGTCTCTCAGCATCAGAAGCGACGTCCTCAGCAAATCCGTCCCGTACGTATGGACCATAGATGACTGGAATGGATTCTGCAGGAAATCGTCTGATCGTTTGCGTTATTTCACAGGCAACGATGGCCGGCCTAGTTACCACTATGGATACCTGTTAGTTCCGAGGCTATGCTTTAGCCGTGTCTATGTTTGGTTTCGTGTGTATATAATTGAAGGCTTGTTTGACAAGTTCCTGAAGTGGCCCATAGAGAAGAAGGTGAAGCTACTTTTAATCAATCCTTGCGATTGAACAAGGCAACTGGCATTAAGCAGCTCACTTTGTCCACTCCCAAAACATCCCCTTCCTGGTTTTAGTAAAGAAGTTGTGTTTGTAGGGAGTTCTCACACTAACATTACGGTTGACGCATTCAACAAACGTGGCTTGATCGGAAACAACAAACTCCAGCTCCGGCTCGAATTTTAATCATAAGCTACTGATCCGGAGTTCCCGGGTTCGAACCCGACCGCAGCGGCTGCGTTTTTATGGAAGAAAAACGCTGAGGCGCCCGTGTGCTGTGCCATGTCAGTGCACGTTAAAGATCCCCAGGTGGTCAAAATTATTTCGGAGCCCTCCACTATGGCACCTTCCTCTTCCTTTCTTCTTTCTCTCCCTCCTTTATTCCTTCCCTTACGGCGCGGTTCAGGTGTCCAACGATATATGAGACAGATACTGAGCCATTTCCTTTCCCCAACAGGCAATTTTCAATTTTTATGGATTGGATTGTAAAACTTTTAATGCGTCGAGAACAGATTGCAGGAGACATACTAGATGGCCGCTAGCCCATGGCTAGCGGCGACCTCATTGGCTCGCTGGAATGCCCATCCTTGAATCTTGGGGTACGACCTTACCAGCACGGCGTCCCACCGCTCGGGAGTAGCGAGCTGTATCAACTCCGCTTGAAGCGGATCATTTGCGCAGTTTCGCATAATGTGGTTATATGTGGCCCTTGCACCATATTTATGGCAGTTTGGGTCTTACTGGCCGGGGGTCCTTGAGGGGAAGCACTGCCGGATTCAGAAGGGAGCGTGTTTGCAGTCGGCGCTGCAGGTAACTTCCTGTGCTCTTGTTAATTATTTGCGGGGAGGGGCATAAGCGCGCCTGTCAAGTCTAAAGTGATGGGTGATGTCATGAAATTAGATGACCTGTCCGTCGTGAAATTCGGGTCGGAGGGCGCGCTCACTGCCCTAATGCGATAGCCCACCCTCTTCGATGACATCCTTGCCACCTCTCTCGGCGAAGGAATGGGACAAGCTCTTGGCCAGTTCAAGAAAACAACGCAGCTGGCCATCGTCACGCGAGCTCAAGAGGCCGCCCCCGACTTGAGGCCACACTGCCTCGCACCAGCCCCAACTAATCAATTCCATTCTGTGGCAATAAAGGTGTAACCACCACCTTAATGTAGCAGCACGCTACGGTGATACCAGCGCTTCTATTATCGAGCGGGTGCTGGTTTGCAAAGCGGATTGTTCCACCAAGAAGCGAGACAATTACATCGCCGTGTCCTTTCTTCAAAACCAATTTTTCGTAGCCCAGCGCTGCGGCATCGGGTCTCAGCGCTTTGCGAACTACACGAAATTCGATCAGAAGCGCGCATGAAGAGTGTGGCGGCAGCACAACGCTGCAGTAACGGAGTTCCATGATCATCTAGCGTTCCTAACATCAAAAAAAGGAAGAAAACGTTGTTTGGTTTGGTGTGAGGGGTTCAACGTCCCAAAACAACTCAGACAATGAGAGACGCCGTAGTGAAGGCTCCGGAAATTTCGACCACCTGGGGTTATTTAGCGTGCTCTCACGTCGCACAGTACACGGGCATCTAGAATTTCGCCTCCATTTAAATTCGACCGCCACGGCCGGGATCGAACCCGCGTCTGTCGGGTCAGCAGCCGAGCGCCGTAACTACGGGGCCGCCGCGGCGGCTAAACTTTGTCACGTGGCGCTTCCTTGATGCTGGCGTTGCTGTGGTAGGCAGCAGTGTTCGACCCAGCGTGGCCTCTTTCCCGAACACGAGGTAACGACAAGCGTTTAAGCTAAATATTTAAACTACAATTGCCGTCCGCGCTCATCAAGTGAAACGTGGCGACTGCATTGCCATTCTACTCGGCGCTTTGCCTGAATTTGATAGCGAGCATTAAACACAGGTTGAAGTCAAACGTGGCCGTCGTATAGAGGGGTACTGCAGTAACTTCGAACACACAGGGTTCATTAAATAATTTCGCGTATACATCGAAACGGGGCCGTCGCTGTCAGGCTTTGTTCCCACGTCCTCTGGCTAAGGCACCTAACGCCTGATCACGAAGACACGCTCGGCACCATCCTTACATGAGTGCTGTGACGCGTGCTGTCGCTGTCTTGCAAACGCCACAACTGACTCTACAGATTGCTCCCCACCAGAACCACCGTCGCTCCTACGGTCGCAGTTGATGCAAAGCACATTTTTCTTTCAGTAGTTCCCCTCACACCTCTGAACTGTCCTTTGTTTGCACGCGGCAGTGGTTAGGCATAGCTGGAGCCCGTCGGCAGGCCCGTGCACATTCCTCTACCTGTGATCGCAACATGGATAGCTTATGGAATGTATAACCTCGGACATGGCGATGATCTTACAATACCACCAAACGCCGGCGTTGGAGATTGCCAGCGAGACGCGTATCAGATATTCCGGCTGAGCTAAGCATGGGCTAGCGTCGCCGACTTCAGTTTTTTTTTTCGCCTCGCACAAAGGGAGACGTCAAAGTTTGGCGGCTCCTCTTTGCCGAGCGAGTGCTACAGTTGTGACCGGCGAACCGTGCATCGGGGCCTCCTTCGAGAGCAATGGCCACCGCAACGACTCGACATAAACTCTGAGATTGGCGCCCGTATGCTGTGCGATGTCAGTGCACGTTAGAGATCCGCAGGTTGTCCGAGTTGATCCGGAGCCCTCCACTACGGCACCTGTTTCTTCCTTCATTCTCTTAGTCCCTGCTTTATACCTACTCTTACGGTCCGGTTCAGGGTTCCGCGGATATGTGTGACAGATATTGAGCCATTCCCCCCCCCCCCCCCAAATCCGATTTTTCAGACTGTCGGCTCACATGTGGGCAGTAAAACATACTCCTTACTCCGGGGCTTATCCACGCTAGCACGTGGGAATAAAATGAATTAAACGGATGCAATAACAAATACATAGAGACATAGGTAAAAGCCAGAAATGTTGACAAATCGCTACAGCTCTTTATTTGCCGCATTCTGGTGGCTCATTTATGTGGATCTCTGAGCTGAAACCACGGACGTGGACAAAATGGGAAATGAATGCTAGCAGCATCGTCCCATTTTCTCACTTTGTACGCCCGTGAACTTGGTATGCGCCTCTGTATTTTCTGAACTAGACCCTCTCAGCAAAGCAGCTTCTAGGACTACTTGAGTTTCGAAGCGGAGTCCCACTCCACTTGTTGTCTTCGACTTCCACAGCGCGCGTGTTCGAGACGCGCCGGGACTTTGCGTTCCCATAAGGGGCTGTGGAAAAGCGGTATCGTACGACGATTTCCTTTGGTTCCATAGTTTTTTTTTCTTTATGCGTTCTTGGAGGCAGAAGCGCCGGCACGCGCATGACGTCTCCAAGCCAGCCAATGACGACGGAACACGTGCAGCTCGCGGAGAAGCATATGAGCGAATCACGGAACAGAACAGGTCACTATAAAAGAGTAACAACGCAGCCTTTTTGCCTTTCTGCAGTGGCTCAGTAGGCTGGCAAGACGTCCGTTCCGGTGGCTGCCATTTGTGTTCGTGGCCTGCTATCTAAATGGGGAAAGGAAAGCGCAAAGACAAGAAGAAAAACGACTCAGCTGGTGGACCTCCAGGTGCGTAGCGAATTTGCTTTCGGTTCTGTGGCCTCCGCCGCTCTCGTTTGGGCGCTCTCGTTTGCGCCAGAGAGAAGTTTCGGCCTTGGTGACGCTTGACGTTGCGAAGGCCTATGACAGCGTGGAGCACACAGTCCTCATTAACAAGCTTGCTCAACTACAACCACCGCATTACCTCTACGCCTGGATTTGTGAATTTCTAAAAGATAGATTTTTCTTCTGTACAGACGGATCTTTTTGTTCTAATACCTATGGTCAATCAAGAGGTGTGCCGCAAGGCTCTGTTCTTTCTCCGCTGCTTTTCAACATATTAGTTCGGGACATCCCCATTCATCCTAACGTTACAGTTCATGTATACGCAAATGATATAGCTTTTTTCGCATCAGCAAAGGATATTCATGTGCTCTACGGGTATTTGCAGGCATATCTGAATGCTCTTGAAGTCTGGTTGGACCAAATCAATTTATCACCTAATGTCAGCAAATGTGGCGTGCTGATATTTCCACCCGACGCTCCTATGTACATCTAGCTAGCCTACCGCTCCACTCCAATTCCGCAGGTGGAGTCGGTTAAATACCTAGGTGTTACTTATGACCAAAATTTGGACTGGCGACACCATATTAAGTATAATGTTATTAAAGGGGAACGTGCACTGGGCCGTTTGACCCGAGTTGGCAATAAAAAGTTTGGCATGCGTCGTGACACGCTACTGTTGCTCTATAAGGCTTATATGAGACCAATTCTGGAATTTGGTTGCCCCTTGTTCTCTAGTAGAGCGAACTACAAGCTGCAGCCATTAGCCTTACTGGAAAGGCGTGCCCTACGGCTATGCCCCGGGCTCCCAAAATCAGCTTCCAACGCTGTCCTTTATCTGGAAGCCCGTATCCCCAACCTCTATTCCCGCTTCCAACTTCTAACAGTGCGTACTTTCCTCAAGTCTTTTGACCCGGCCCCAGGCGTTAGTATTCCAATTTTTGTATCCCAACCACACCTTTTTTGACTAATCACTGGCCACGTTAACAGCTTCCGCAAGCTAGGTTCACGCAGAATCTGTTAGCTCCGCTTCAGGTTGATCTGATCTCCTTGCAACGAGTTTCTGACACGCAGGCTGATCCCGTCTTCTATTACGACTTTATTTTCCCGTCCCATGCGAAGCATATGCCCGCACATACCCTAAATGGTCTTCTTTCTGAACACCTACAGAATTTTCCACATCGTACTGGTCTCTCCACTGATGCCTCCGGCAGCTGTGGGAAGGCGGCGATTGGCATATATTCGCAGGATCTAGCTTGGAGCTACTCCGTTTGTATCCCTGATTATACTCCTATATTCTTCGCAGAGTTTTTGGCCATTGGTTTGGCTCTTCTCAAAATTCTCAGACATGTCGCACGGGTTCTTATTCTTGCAGACTGCCTTTCAGTTATTGTCTCTCTCCAAAATTAGGAAAAATCTTTCTTGACTCGTTCACTTAGGTTTTTTGTTCCGAGCACAGTGCGCGAGATCCGTTTGGTCTGGGTACCTGGGCATTCAGGCGTCTATTTTAACGAGGTGGCTGATTTATTGGCAAGGTCAGCTCTCAGCGCACCTGTAATATATCCCGTCCCTCACCTCATTCTGTTAGCAGCTTCACGTTTCCAGCGGTTCTAACATATTTCAGCCACTTTGAGTGATGCGTTGCTCAATACCGTGGACTTTCAGCACCTAAAGTACCCATGGAATATCCGGTGGTGTAAGTCAAGGCTTTGTGAAGTGTCCATGACGCTCCTGCGATGTCGAATCCCTCACTTAAACTTGTATTTATGCAGGTGCGGGTTCGCTGCGACAAACCTTTGTGTATCATGCGGGCAAGTTGAATCAATCGATCACTTTCTCCTCTCTTGCCGGCGGTTCGCGGTTCAGAGAAAGCAATATCTGGAGGTTCCTCTCTCGAGACTAGGACTGCCTCTGTCTCTTACAGTTCTTCTATCGTTCGGTGCGAGTGCCAAGGGATTCCCGTTAAGCAGTGTATGCGGCTACCTTCACGATTACATAAGTGCAACTAATCGATTATCTTGTTAGCTATATACAAAATTCTTTCGCATGTCCAAAAAAGGCTAGATTGATTCTATTCCGGATGACTCATACCTCTTGAATTCATTTTATTTTTCCAATTTTTTTAATCTTGATTCAGTCTTCTGACGTTTTCTTCCCCGCGCAAATGCTTCATTGGCATTCTACTCTATACCTTGGCCAATCCCCCCACGTGGGTATGTGCCATATTACTTGAGGAGAAGAAGAAGAAGAAACTGTATCGCATTTTGGACGGGGACAATAACCCCAACATTTATTACGGCGTAACGCTACCGTACTTTAACGAAAGCTACTGCAAGCACCGAGTGGGCATATCTTACTACGTGGAGAAAATGGAGTGTTACCGCACCGTCGGCCAATCGATACTGGAAGATATTGTAATGGGCACGCTGGTGAGGGAAATGCTTGTCGGCATACACGGATTCGACGGATGACTTCCTCTTAGATGATTCTCTGTAAGCCGTAACACTAGCGTAACCCAAGACTACCATCAGCCACACTACCAGCTTATCCGAGAATGACACGCTATTGCTTCGCAATCACCAGGCGTAACCAAGCTAAGCCACGGCCGTTTTTATTTTCCTTTTTATTTTTCCTTTTATTTTATTTTATTTTAAAATATTTTTATTTTTGCTGTTCTTATTCTGTTTTATTTTTTACTTTAATTTACTTTCCTCGCCCAGGTGCTATGTCGGCATCCGTACGTGTCTATCGCGTCGTCGAAGTGTAGCTAATTAACTAATCACAATTCGTCAACCAAATGTTTTCCACAGCAAGATCTCATCACTTACTCTCTAACATTACCAAACTTTTGCAGATCCATGTTCACAGAACGACGTAATCGTGCGGATAATGTTTTGCTGACACGAAACACGCCACATAACCATCTAATGCTTTCGCATTAATAATAAAAAGAACGCCGTGGCATACCAGATCCGCCCGCCGCTACTCCCTCCGGGACTCCTGCGGGTGTCGTACGGAATCCTCGTCCGCCTGTCTACCGCGTTGGCCGCGTCGCCCCATGCGCACAGTTCGGGTACGTTGCTTGGCGCCGGAGGAATAGCGCCCTCAGCCGGGAGACCAAGACAGCCTCTCCGTCGGCCGTCTGGCCCTCCCAGAAGCACGACCCGCCATCCTGGCGCAGGCCTGCCTATGTGCAGAGAGGGTTTGCCTGCTTCCAAGACACAGCCAGCAGCCGAAATCACGGAGCTTCTCAGTATCACTACCGTAAGAGAAAAGAGACGCTGACGTCTGATAACATGCACCTAGGGGACGTCGGGAAATATGAACTCCGTACTAGGCTTGGCTAGTGCTTGGCCGAAGCGATCGAGCCAGCTCCTTAAACACAGCTGCGCTTCGGTGCTGCCGAGAGGACAGATGAAACTATCTCACTTGTACGTCTTTCAGTCCTTTTATAATTTATTGTGAGCAAAGGTATGGTTTTTTATGGGTGTTTTTAACGTGCCAAAGTAACTAAGGTTATGAGAGACGCCACAGTGAAGGGCTGAGAAAATTTCGACCACCTGGGGTCCTTTAATGTGACCAAAGGTTTGGTACCAGCCGTGCATGAAAATTACCAGCGTATTGCCAGGTGCGTTGTCTCAAGGAGTCTAGTTCTTCCTACTGAATCCTCGTTTTCTCGGCCAGTATCCAGCCAAGAAAAATACGATGTTTCGTGTACGTTGTGCGATCTACCGCAACGACATTTTTGACTCTACAGGTATTCTTGAGAATCTCTGCGATAATATTAATAATAATAATGATAATAATAATAATAATAATAATAATAATAATAATTGGTTTTGGGGGAAGGAAATGGCGCAGCATCTCTCTCATATGTCGTTGAACAACTGAACCACGCCTTAAAGAAAGGGATAAGGGAGGGAGTGAAAGAAGAAAGGAAAAAATAGGTTCCGTAGTGGAGGGCTCCGGAATAATTTCGACCACCAGGGGATCTTTAACGTGCACTGACATTGCACAGCACACGGGCGCTTTAGCGTATTTACTCCAGTGTGCTGTGCGGTGTCAGTGCCCGTTGAAGATCCGCCGGTGGCCGAAATTATTCCGGAGCCCTCCACTACTCTCTGTGCTCATCTCTGTGCAAATAATAATAATTGGTTTTGGGCGAGAGGAAATGGCGCAGTATCTGTCTCATATATCTTTGGACACCTGAACCGCGCCGTAAGGGAAGGGATAAAGGAGGGATTCAAAGAAGAGAGGAAGAAAGAGGTGCCGTGGTGGAGGACTCCGGAATAATTTTGACTTCTTGGGGATCTTTAACATGCACTGAGATCGCACAGCACACGGGCGCCTTAGCGTGTTTCATCAATAAAAACGCACCCGTCGCGGTCTGGTTCGAAACCGGGAACTCCGGATCAGTTTTCTGGCGCCATAACCACTGAGCCACCGCGGCGTTGACATCATCTCCGTGCTCAGAATGCATTTCATGGTGTACTGAAGGCTATACTTACTTGCCAGTGCAATAAGTATAATGTAACTGGAATGGAGGAGGATCAGGAAGGGAGATTAAACCACGGAGCTAGCCTATAGTTACGCTGTCCAGAGCTGGATCAAGAGCGAGCGAGAGAGACAAAGAGAGGAGGATAGAACACACACACACACACACACACACACACACACACACACACACACACACACACACACACACACACACACACACACACACACACACACACACACACACACACACACACACACACACGCACACACAGGCCGAGCAAAGAGCTTCGCTGCAGACATGTCTTCTTAGCCAGAGGTGTATAACTAAGGAAAGGGGTTTGCTTTTCAGCGTTATATTGAAGCTCTTAGGGTACCACCAGACGAAAAAAGTCCGCAAAAGGTGAGAATAGGGTCGTCATTGCACTAAATTAGAGCTGAAAGGACGTGACAAGTGCTCCACCACACGTGTTAGAAACAAACTGAGTTTCTTGGATACTTTTGCCAAAGGCCGTTCACTGTGGCGTCCCTTATAGTCTCAGTTGTTTCGGGACGTTGAACACCTTAAAACAAACCAAACAACGTTTTATTTGTTTTTTTTATGTTAGAAACGCTAGATGACTACGAAACTCCGTTAGGGCAGCGTTGTGCTTCCGCCACAGTCTTCAAAATCACTTCTTTTCGAATGTCGTGTAGTTCGCAAAGTATGAGACATGATGCCGTAGCGCTGGGCTACGAAAAATTGGTTTTCAAGAAATAAAACGGCGAAGTAATGGTCTCACTTATCGGCGGAGCAACCCGCTTTCAAACCAACGCCCGTTCGAAAATAGAAGCGCTGGCACCGCCGTAGCGTTCCGCCCCAATAAGGTGGTGGTTACAACTTTATTGCCACAAAATGGAAGCCTGGAATATTTGGGGATGGTGCGAGGCAGTGTGACCTCCACTCGGGGGCGGCCTCTCGAGTTCGCGTGATGATGGCCAGCTGCGTTGTTTTCTTGAACTGGCCAAGAGCTTGTCCCGTTCCTCCGCCGAGGGAGGTTGCAATAATGTCATCGAAGAGGGTGGGCTATCGCATTCGGGCAGTGAGGACGCCCTACGACCAGAATTTCACGAGGAACGGGTTGATCTCATTTCATGACAAAACCCATCACTTTAGGCTGGAGAGGCGCGCATATCCCCCTCCCCACAGATCTTCAACAAAAGCGCAGGAAGTTACCTGGCGCCGACTGCAAACACGCTCCCTTCAGAATCCGGCAGTGCTTTCCCTCAAGGACCCTGGCCAGTACGACCCAAACTGCCATAAATATGGTGAAAGGACCACATACGACCACATTCTGTGAAACTGCGCAAATAATTCGCCTCAGGCGGAGTTGATACAGGTAAATATCCCGAGCGGTGGGACGCCGTGCTGGTCAGCTCGGATCCCAAGATTCAAGTACGGGCAATCGAGCGGGTCAATGAGGTCGCCGCCAGCCATGGGCTAGCGGCCATCTAGTATGTGTCTCCTGCAATCTGCCCTCGACGCAATAAATGTTTTACATAATAATAATAATAATAATAATAATAATAATAATAATAATAATAATAATAATTGGTTTTTGGAGAAATGAAATGGCGCAGTATCTGTCTCATATATCGGCGGACATCCGAACATCGCCGTAAGAGAGGGGATAAAGGAGGGAGTGAAAGTAGAAAGGAAGAGAGAGGTGCCGTAGTGGAGGGCTCAGGATTAATTTAGACCACCTGGGGATCTTTAACGTGCACTGACATCGCACAGCACACGGGCGCCTCAGCGTTTTGCCTCCATAAAAACGCAGCCGCCGCGGTCGGGAAGGAACCCGGGAACTCCGGATCGGTAGCCAAGCTCCCTAACTACTTAGCCACCGCGGCGGGTAAATGTTTTAGAATCCAATCCAATCCATTAAAATTGAAAATTGGCTGCTGGGGAAAGGAAATGGTGCAGTATGTATCAAATCTCGGCGGAAACCTGAACCGCTCCTTAAGCGAAGGGATAAAGGAGGGACTGAGAAAAGAAAGCAAGAAAGAAAGCCCGTAGTGGAGGGCTCCGGAATAATTTAATAATAATAATAATTGGTTTTTGGGGAGAAAGGAAAATGGCGCAGTATCTGTCTCATGTATCGTTGGACACCTGAACCGCGCCGTAAGGGAAGGGTAAAGGAGGGCGTGAAAGAAAAAAGGGAGAATGGGTGCCGTAGTGGAGGGCTCCGGAATAATTTCGACCACGTGGGGATCTTTAACGTGCACTGACATCGCACAGCACACGGGCGCCTTAGCGTTTTTCCTCCATAAAAACGCAGCCGCCAGGAATAATTTCGGCCAACTGGTGATCTTTAACGAGCAATGAAATTTCACAGCACACGGGCGTTACCTCGTGTTCGGGAAAGAGGCGACGCTGGGTCCAATACTGCTACCGACCACAGCAACGCCGCCTTCAAGGAAGCGCCACGGGGCAACTTTTTCTTTATTTTTTAAAAATGTTAGGAACGATAGATTATGGTGGGACTCCTGTCCGCAGCGTTGATTTCTTGCTTTATGTTTGACATTAGGAACGCTACATAAGGGTGGAACTCCAATGGCGCAGCATTGGGCTGCCACAACAACCTTACAGACCGCTTCTGTTCGAATAGTGCTATGGCGCTATGAAAAATTTTCTTCAGAAATAGCCGGAGAAGCGGCAATCACCTGGACGTTGACAAACCCGCGAGCAGAAGTGATTGTCAGGGATTCAGAAGCAGCCATTGGCAATTTCGCCAAGGGCAGAATATCTCCCATCTCCTTGGGAATTCTCAGGAATTACCCGGAAGACAGGACAGACGTGTGATTGGTTTGGGTACCGGCTCACTCGTCAAACCCGGGGAACGAGGCAGCCCACGATAAAGCTCGAGAATCTATCGGCCGAGCTGTGGAGGCTAACTCGGACGCCGAAATCACGAGAGATGGTCTTAATACTTTCCATGAGATTACTCAGCATTATAGACTAGAAAGGCTAACCTTCCCTGCTCCGCATAAAAGCCTAAACAAAGAACAGGAGGTACTGTGGAGGCAACTTCAAACAAAAACTCTCCCTAATGCAGCTGTCCTAAGCCATGTGTACCTGGATAGATATAAGTCGGAGTGAAGCAAATGCGGCGACAAAGCCACCGTAGACCACATTTTCTGGGACTGTCCGAGAGATCCCCAACCAATATCGCTCAAGAGGCTCGCGCTCCCGGGCCCGTGGGAGACCTTGTTGCTCAGCTCTAACCTGGAAACCCAAGTACAGATGGTGACGAGAGCCGAAGAGGTCGCCGCCAGCTTCCACTGACGGCCACCTAACAAGATCAACAAACCGATTTATAACTCAAGACGATAATAAACGTTTTCCAATTCAATCCAAAATTTTAGACTGGAAACCGTCCCCCTATCCTCTCTTTCTCTCCCCTCACCTTTTTCATTTCATTTTTCAATTCCTCCAAATATCCTTTATTTCCGCAGCCTCAGCTAAGGTGCTTCAGCGTCGATGGCAGATGTCGGGGCTAGCAAAAATCTTTTCCTTCCTTTTTACTATTATTGTAATAAAAAAACGACTACTACCAGAAAGGAAACGGCGAAGTAATCGTTTTTATGAAGGAGAAACGCTAAGGCGCCCGTGTGCTGTGCGATGTTAGTGTACGTTAATGATCCCCAGGTGGTCGAAATTATTCCGGAGCCCTCCACTGCGGCACCTCTTTCTTCCTTTCTCCTTTCACTCTCTCGTTTATTCCTTCTTTTACGGCGCGGTTCAGGTGTCCAACGATATATGAGACAGATACTGCGCCATTTCCTTTCCCCCAAAACAAATTATTATTATCAGCACAGAGATGAGCACAGAGAGCAGTGGAGGGCTCCAGAATAATTTCGACCACCGGGGGATCTTCAACGGGCACTGACATCGAAAAAGCACACTGGAGGAAAAACGCTAAATCGCCCGTGTGCTATGCAATGTCAGTGCACGTTAGAGATCCGCAGGTGGTCGAAATTAGCTCGCAGTCTCGGCCGCTCGTTTTCGGGAAAGAGATGAAGCTTGATCCAACACTCCTGCCTACCACGGCAAAGCCAGCTTCAAGGAAGCGCCATGTGACGAAGTTTTCTTTAGTTTTAAATGTTAGGAACAATAGATTATGGTGGAGCATCATTGCCGCAGTGTTGATTTCTTGCTTTAATTTTGACGTTAGGAACGCTACATAAGGGTGGAACTCCAATGGCGCAGCATTGTACTGCCGCAACACCCTTCCAGACGGTTCCTGTTCGAATGTCGTGTAGTTCGCAAGGTGCTGAGACCCTATGCCGCTATGAAAAATTGTTTTTGACGATAGGAAACGGTCCCCCTATACTCTCTTCCTCTCCCCTCACCTCATTCATTTCATTTTTCAATTCGGCCTGCTATCCATTATTTCCGCCGCCACAGCTCAGGTGCTTCAGTATCGATGGCGGATGCCGGGGCTGGCAAAAATCTGTTCCTTCGTTTTTATATTATTTTATAAAAAACCACTACCACCACAAAGGAAATGGTGAAGTAATCGTTTTTATGGAGGAAAAACGCTAAGGCGCCCGTGCGCTATGCGATGTCAGTGCACGTTAATGATCCGCAGGTGGTCGAAATTATTCCGGAGCCCTCCACTACGGCACCTCTTTCTTCCTTTCGTCTTTCACTCCCTCCCTTATCCCTTCCCGTACGGCGCAGTTCATTTTTCCAACGATATAAGCGACAGATAATGCACAATTTCCTCCCCACCCCCCCAAAAAAAACGCAAATATTATTCAGGAATCATCTCACTTCTCGGTGGAACAACCCGCTTTCAATCCAGCGTCCATTCGAAACTAGAAGCGTTGGTACCGTTGGAAGCGTGGGTTCTACTACAATAAGGTGGTGGTTACAACTTTATTGCCACAAAATGGAAGGGATTAGTTGGGGCAGGCGCGAGCCCAGGGTGGCAGCAAGCCGAGGGCGACCTCTTGAGCTCGCGTGATGAGGGCCAGCTGCGTTGTTTTTCCTGAACTGGTCGAGTGTTTGTCCCATTCATCCGCCGAGGAGGCAGGCAAGAGTGTCGTCGGAGCGGGGTTGCTAGCGCATTCTCATAATATATGTCTTGTGTGGCATGCGTCCCGTCGCCACAGTGCGGGCTTGCAGGGTCATATTCACCGTTGGTGATTAAACGTAATCGGTAGGGGCCAAGAATGGCCTTTGTTTGTAGGCGTCTGAGTGTGGCTTGCGCCCTGTCCAGGTCGGGGTGAAGAGCGGGATACGTGCAACTTAGCCCGCGATGAAAGTTTGTAATCTCCGCGTACGGCGAGGCGCCTCGGCGGGGGCGTCCGCTCCCGAGAGGTCTCCCGTCATCCGGTTCGTTAAACCTACAGTACGCCACTTTCAACTGTGCGTTTCTTCGAATCTCTCGCAGTAGCCGCAACACTGTTCAGATTCAATTCTACCCGTCATCCCTAGCTTCGAATGCCGTGCTGTTCCCTCTTGGTTTTTCTCTGGATCGCATGTGTGGTGGATGTTTTCAGCTGTAGATTTGTGGAGGGCTATCCTTTGCGCAAACGGTGTTGCTGTCGGCGCAATATTGGATAACAGGAAAGTTGCAGACCAGGGAACATCCACATGTCCTTGAGCGATAAAGTGACCCGTGGCCCTGGCAAACGGTGCCTCGGAGATTGTAACTTCTGTGGCCGCATAACCCCGCTATACTATTCTGAACAGGCAGGGTGTCGGTATAGTTAGCGTAGGCTGGGAAAGGGAACGGTTAGATAACACACTCCTCCGTGGCTTCTCCGCGCTGTAAGCGAAGGAACGAAAGAGGAAGCGAAAAATAAAGAAGTGCAAAAGAGGCAGCGTAATTGACGGCTACGCAGTAATTTCGATCGGTTGGCGTTGTTCAACGAGGACTCATGTTGTGCAGCACACGGGCGTTTTTCGATATAAACAGCCCCTGAGGTGTCTGAAATAAGTATAGTTACTCGATTGAACAGCGTAACAATCCAAGGGGCGCCGATACACTAGATACAAACGCAGCACTACAGTGTTCCAAACGCCCTACGCCACAGCTGTTTCCGGCATTGAAGAGCAGGGATGAAAAGGAGGATCTTTTGCAGATGCAGCTGTTGCCGCTTCTGGGGACGCAGTTGATGCAGCGCACCATTTTCCTCTCAGTAGTTTCCCTGACAGCACTCTGAACTGCCCTTTGTTTGCACGCGGCAGTGGTTAGGCATAGCTGGAGCCCGTCGGCAGGCCCGTGCACTTTCCTCTATCATCCTGTAATCGCAACAACATGGAAACCTTAGGGAATGTATATCCTCAGACATGGATGTCTGCGATAATCTTACAATACCACCAAACGCCGATGTCGGAGATCGCCAGCGAGACGCGTATTAGTTATTCCGACTGAGCTAAGCCTGGGCTAGCGTCGCCGACTTGATTTTTTTTGTCGTCTCGCACTCAGGGGGACGTCAAAGTGTGGCGGCTTCTCTTTTTCGAGCGAGTGCTAAGGTTGTGACCGCGAATCGCGCATCGGGGCCTCCTTTCAGAGCAATGGCCACCGCAACAACAGGACATAAACTCTGAGATTGGCGCCCGTGTGCTGTGCGATGTCAGTGCACGTTAGAGATCCCCAGTTGGTCCAAGTTATTCCGGAGCCCTCCACTGCGGCACCTCTTTCTTCGATGATTCGCTTAGTCCATGTTTTATCCCTTCTCTTACGGCGCGGTTCAGGGGACCGCGGATATGTGAGAAAGATACTGCGCCATTTCTTTTCCCCCCCAAAAAATTTTTCAGTGTCGCCTGGCTTCACCGCGCACCGGACGGAGGCCCGCTGCTGCAGTGTTTGCGCTCGTACCCGCGCTCACGAATGGGCGCGGCGCTGCTCGAGTATGAGCAATTGACCCAAGGCCCACCCCCCCTACGGCTCCTGCGCGCCCTGGCCTGCTGCCTCGGAGGTACAGCGAGAGATCGTTGGCATATCGGGAAAGCGGAGCACACCCCTCTGTGCTTTGCAGCAGCTGGCCAGAGACGTCATACACGAGGAGCTCCAGGACCATCTCCTCGTGTACACCGACGGCTCAGTGGCCCACGACAGCTGCTCCCTTGCTGCTGCGGCCACCATCTCCGCCCTGCGACTGCACAGCCAGCAACACGCAGCCTTCCTGGGCTCCTCCACCACGGCGGAGTTGATGGGGATCCGGCTCGGGCTGGACCTGCTGCTCACCATCGGCCCTCCGCCGCCCAGGAGTGGTCTGCTGTGCGACTCCCGCGCCGCCCTCAGCCGCCTGCAATCTAACAGCCGCGGTACCCTACTAGTGCGAGAAATTCGCTTGCGCATCGAGCGCCTCGCGCAGAGAGGTTGTGTTGTGCGTGCACAGTGGGTGACCGGTCACTGCGGCATCGCCGGCAACGAAGAAGCTGACGACCTCGCAACTGCTGCACACCAACTACCTGCCAGCGATCTGCCCCTTGCGCTGGAGGACGTGCGTGCGGCCATCCACGACCATCTCCGAAAGCAGCACCCCGACCCACGCATCGCGGGAGGTGAGCGCGTCGACAGTGTCACCGGCTGTCGCGCACTTACACGGTCACAACGTGCAATGATCCTCCGCGCGCGCATTGGCTGCGAGTGGCCCGGGGAACGACGGGTGCATCACAGAATCGCGACGAGTGATGTGTGTGACGGATACGGCGCTAACACTAGAACACCTGCTCCTTCTCTGTGCCGCGTTCGCCGATGCTCGTCGCGATATGCTCGCGGCCTATAGGGCGCAGGGCATACTACCTGACTCCATCAAGACGCTATTGTGGCCGCAGGGCAGTGCGCGCACTCGTGAGCGAACTTTGGTGAGCCTCAGTGCATTCCTCGAACACACGGGCTTGACGTCCCGTCTGTTCTCCGTCAGGTAGTTACACGCAGTGACCGAACGCTCCGCAAGTTCTACCTTGAACGATTAATAACTGGACGCCCCACTCCAGTTGTAACCAACACAGTGATGTGCGCGTGTGTCATTTAATTCCTCTAAAATGAACTAATCACGCGCACAACCTGGACACAATTCTTATTGTGTATATAGTTTGTACATATCACTTCTCCCCCTATCCTCTCTTCCTGTCCGCTCACCTCTTTCATTTCATTTCTTCATTCTGCCTGCTGTCCTTTATTACCGCTGCCCCAGCTCAGGTGCTTCAGTATCGATGGCAGATGCCGGGGCTAGCAAAACACTTTTCCTTCCTTTTTACTATTATTTTTAATAAAACCACTACCACCACCACCCTCTGAGCAAAGTAGCTTCTAGGAATAATTGGGTTTCGAAGCGGAGTCACCCTCCACTTGTTGTCTTCGACTTCCTCAGCGCACGTGTTCGAGACGCGCCGGGACCTTGCGTTCCCATAAGGAGCAGTGGTAAAGCGTTATCGTACAATTCCCTTAGGTTCCATACAGTCTTTTTTTCTTTATGCGTTCATGGAGGCAGAAGCGCCGGCACGCGCATGACGTCTCCAAGCGTAGCCAATGACGGCGGAACACGTGCAGCTCGTGGCGTCGCATATGAGCCAATCGCAGAGCGGAAAAGGCCTCTATAAAAGAGAAACAGCGCAGCCATTTTGCCTTTCTCTAGGGGCTCGACAGGCAGTCAAGACGTCCGTTCCGTTGATTGCCAGTTGTGTTTGTGGCCGCGCTATCTAAATGGGGAAAGGAAAGCGCAAAGACAAGAAGAAAAACGACTCAGCTGCTGGAGCTCCAGGTGCGTAGCGAATTTCCTTCCGGTTCTGTGGCCTCCGCCGCTGTCTCGTTTGGGTGCTCGATCCCTTTGTTCATCTGGCGTCACATAGTGGTCGCTTTAGGCCTAACCTCGTGGGCTACGATGATTGTGTTCTAAAGCATATTTTTGCGAGAAGCCTGAACGAAATGCACGAGCTTCGTTACCCGTTTGTTTTCGCTATTATGCACCATCGTTTTTACGTGAGCGTGAGTGACCGTGACTTGAGAGAAAAAAAGAACCTGGTTCGGTTGAGCCGAAGCGACCTCGGCAGCCTTCTAATCGCGTTAAGGTGGGTTTACGTGCAAGCAAATGAGCGAGCAGAGCGATAGAGCGGCGCGTTGCATCGAAGAATTTGCACATTTATTGAACCTCTTTCCTCTGGCCGTTCGATGCGCCGCGACCGCTCGAAACGGCTTTGTGCGCCGCGGCGGCACAAATTGCTAGCGTTTCCGCTCCTATGTGAAGTGGCCTTTGGACTGCGTACGACTTCGCGTCTCCGGTCCTCGTGGTTCGTACAGTGTCGCCATATGCAACGCCAGTATTGGGCTCGATGCCCTCAGGCTGTGACAATAGCCTTGCTTTGTTCGAACAAAGCCCGCACGCTTAGTGAAATCGCGAAGCCTTCAGCTTGCTCAATCTCCAACCAGCGTTGTGGACAATGCACTCTTTAGATATCATTAATATTAGGCTATTTTGTTATGACAACCAACGTTTTGCATTGATGCTGCAGTCTCGGGAATACTTGATGTTGCGGTAGCATTGCTATACGATAGAATGTATGCGGAATGAAGAAAATTACCAAATTCCAGGCATGCTACGAACGTCAGTGCTAACAGGTTATGTGAAATACCTAACTGAAGCGCATAACCCAATACAAAGGATCGCGTCGCTTCGCTTCACGTCATCTTTTGTTTTTAATTTTTTCTGAGAGGACCCATAAAAGGGGTTCCAGCCGAGCCGCGCATTTGTGACCGGCGGCGCGTTCCTGCCGTGAATGCCTTGCCGAACGTTCGCCTTGCGCACGCGCACTGTTCGTCTCGACGCTCCTCGAGCACGCGCTGCTGCACGCGTCGCCCGTGCGCCTGTGTGTTCCGTCCATGCTGCTGACCTGACACGGGACGGGTGCTGTGGAACGCTCTTCAGCTTGGTCAGTGCCTTGATCCACGGCACGTTTCCGACCGCTGCTGTCTCGTTTTAGCCCGTTCTTCTTGGTGCACAGCAACCTCTCTGCAGCTCCGCACCCCAGTCCCCTCAGCGCATTTACGATTCCTTTATGGTTTATTTGGGTTTAACGTCCCAAAGAGACTTAGGCTATGAGGGACGCTGTGGTGAAGGGCTCCGGAAATTTCGACCACCTGGGGGTTCTTTAACGTGCGCTGACAACGCACAGAACACGGGCCTCATGAATTTCGCCTCCATCGAAATTCGACCGCCGCGGCCACCGAACCCGCGTCTTTCGGGTATCGTGTTTCAACTTCATTACTCTGTTACCGCCGCATTTTTGGCTTGGGCTATCCGCATTACCCGTCACAGTGGCTCAGTGATTAGGGTGCTCGGCTACTGTTCCAGAGCACCCGGGTTCGAACCCGACCGCGGCGGCCGCGTTTCGATGGAAGCGAAATGCAGAGGCGCTCGAGTGTTGTGCGATGTCAGTGCAGGTTAAATATCTCCTGGTGGTCAAAACTTTTTCGGAGACCCCACTACGGCACCTCTTTCTTCCTTTCTTTTTTCACTCGCTCCTTCTATCCCTTCCCTTCCGGCGTGGTACAGGTGTCCACCGAGATATGCAAGACGGTTACTGCGTTATTTTCTTTCCTCAAAAGCCAATTTTCAAAAAATACCTCTCCCGGATTGTGGTCGCTATTTCTCGCGACTGCGTGTTTTTTTTGTTGTTTTTTTTTTGGGGGGGGGGGGGCTGCCGGGTGAAGTCAAGGCGGCTTAACAGCTTGACGAGTTTGACCTTGAACCGAGGAGAAACCATGTGAGAGCTATGACGTCACTCAGCCGCCACCGTCGCGTTCATTGTGATCATTGGCATTGTCGTTCACGATGTTGCGGACTCCGTCGATTTTGAAGAAAGGAAGGGAATTGGTGAAGCGCGTTTCCCACAGCGAGCATGTGCTGACATTCTCCGTGACAGCAAGCGTTATCCGCGGCAAGAAACGTGCATTCTTTACGCCCGATATATAAATAAAAAAAATTGAAGGCTGATTCGACGGACGGTAATTCGAAAGTTCAACCCAGGTCTCCGCAAGCCGCCAGCTACCGCTTGGCAGGTGTCGTGTTACGTTGCTAGCCCCCCTCCGGCATCGTCCCGTAGCAGCCGCCTTCCGGCTGTCCATTCCTCTCGCCGTGTCAGGTGGCGCTTCGCTCTGCTACTACGTGCCAACACGTCAGCTGTCACACTCCGTAACACGTCATCTGTCAGGTAGCATGTTACAGCGACTACGATGCGGAACGCAGGGACGGGCGAGCTGCGCCCTAAACGGAATGAAACTGAAGAAGTCACTGCAGTTGAACACGAAGCGAAAAGTTTCACCACGTTTGGTAAAGCATTCATCGCATAGGCAGGAGAATAACCTTAGGCGACCTTCAGCCCAACCACGTTAGCCGTGTATGACCGTACGTGGTACAGTTATGGCGTCGCTCTTGACCCTTTACCCATGACCTTTAGTTCACCTCTGCTCTTTGACATTGGGTGATACTACGTCTAAGCCATGTCGTGTGTGTATATAATATAGAACGGCCGTGAATGCAGGCGCTGCCATGGACGAGCCTGAGGCACTTTGCAAGCGTCCTTGCTTTACGCTGAATTCCAGGGTTAGCCAAGTTGTTGTTTTTTTGTTGTTTTAGAAAATTGTTTTTATTCTCACGTATACAGCTAGACGAAAAGCGTGCGCGTGTGTCTCAAGTATATTGAATGCGCGGCGGGGTTTGTCGTTTGCCGCTTCTTCGTTGCTGTGGTGGGAGGGCTGATCACTTTTGTGTGAAAATTAAGACCCTGCGCGACAGCTATTGCCTCGCACTAAGTTCTTCAGTGCAAGGGCTATACGACGCTGTTTAGGGGAGCTGCATGTTTAGTCGCGTTTAGTCACGGAGCATGCTATTATCGGCTTACACAGCTGTCTGAGTTGGGACGGCTGTTCCGACCTGTTCTCTCGACCACAGTATACTAAGTTTTCGGTCACTGACCATGTCAACTATGTTAACTGCAGTCAGCTGACCACTTTCACATGGTCAGTAA
This sequence comes from Amblyomma americanum, assembly GCF_052857255.1. Classification (NCBI taxonomy): domain Eukaryota; kingdom Metazoa; phylum Arthropoda; class Arachnida; order Ixodida; family Ixodidae; genus Amblyomma; species Amblyomma americanum. Next base: position 335,372,458 of record NC_135497.1, read on the forward strand.
ACCGAAGATTCATTCTGCTAACCTGACCAGACGGCATTCCATCAAACCATCGACTAAGTACTCTATACCAGCTGTTTTTTCCCGTTGAGCAGACTAGGGAAGGGACGAGAGGGGCTCGTTAAGAAATACATGACGCAAGCCAACAGTGACCGAACCAAGGAGCATAGGGAAATTTAAAAAAAATATTTTGTGGTGTTCATCAGTGGGGGCTTAATATGGCAATGACTTTTTAAATAGTCTCTTTGCGACCTTAAACCCCCATAAAAAGCGAAACTTTTTAAAGATAATTCATTAAAAAGCAGAAGAAAAACAACCACATGCCGCCGGTGGGATCCGAAACCCACGACCTCTGAATTTCGCGTCCGGTGCTCTACCAACGGAGCTCCGGCGACGCCTGTCCAGTCTTCTGCTTTCGGCAGTGTATATATGCGTGTCGTAACGATCGATATGATCGCAAACGCAGCCGATATATAGAGCCGGCGTTAAATTGGCATTTTCGGCTCGCAGCAGTGCCTTCGGCCAGCGGTGGCAACCAAGCCACACCTCCTGCTCCGTCGCCCGCCGGTCCCTCGTGGGTTTCGTTCGCGCAAGCACTCCAGCAGGGTGCCGCGGCCAGCCCGCAGCCGCGCGCCGTCAGCGGCGGCCCGACCACGGCCGCGGATCCCAGCGCTCACCCCACCGCTCAGCCCAGCGCCTCCCGTCCCAGCTACGGGGCCGCCGCCGCCGCGGGTTCCGCCAAGGTAGCTTCCAGCAGCCCCCGGCCTGCATCCGCAGCAGCCGCCGTGAGTGGCACTCAGCCGGCAGCAGCTGCCCTACCACCGTCGCCACCAAGCACGCCGCCCGTCGCGCTGACACAGCAGACCCCCGCAGCTGGCGACCAGGCCACTTCAGGCGACGATGTCAGGATCAAGGTGCGTACTGTTTTCCGAAAAGGGCTTCATCTTGAGCCATGCCATGTAGTTCGTTTAACCTCGTTATAAGGAAGCTGAAAGTTCGTTCACGGCTGTTGCTTCGTTATATGCACTGTTGAAGGAGCTCCCGAGGGGAATCGTAATTCCTTCGTTATATTCATTATTTCGTTATAAACCATGCTGTGCATCTCGTTATGCCAGCGGTCCAAATACATTTGAACCTCTTTACAACGAAGTTGAAGGTTTCCGGCGGTTACTTCGTTATAGCTGTAGCTTTGTTATAGCCCCTGATGGCCGAGCTTCCACGTGCAATCATAATTTCTTCGTTATATAAGTTGTTTCGTATTAAACCGCTTCGTTACAAAGAGGTTCAGCTGTTAGCTTCAAGGCAAGAGGAAACCTCACCTCTCCAAAACATCGACTTAAGTGGACGGTACGAGAACCGAACTCCGGTATAATACAACTGAAGAAAGAAGCGGCATGTGCCTCTCGATAGAGGCCCTCCAGCCAATGGCGTCGACTGGTTCCCATGACGTCATGGTTACTCAATCCTCTTGGACCTGTGTGACATCTCAGGGAGTGGCATATGAAAGGATATGAACCACCGCTTGATCAGATTGACAGCGGCTCCCGGAGAATCGGCCGACGCCGTAGGCTGCAAGGCGTCCTTTGAAGTGCATCCATCGCTTCTTTCTGGAGTTCCAGCCGACTACAGGGCTTAGTTTTTACTGCTGAAAAGTGCTGTGGGTAGCAAGCATCGTGGTAGTGCATGACGTATAGGGCGCTCTGGAAGTGAAACGTAAGATTTAGCTGCTGACAATGCCTAGATCGAGAACAACGTTTCGGAACCGCTACGGGTTCCTTGGTCAACAATGAGGAGGACAAGGCGAGTGGCTGAAATTTAAAACCGAAGTTTGTGACGTAAAGACCGTACTTAAATGAGTGGTTCGAATCAGACCGGGCAGCTGCAATACATTTCGATGGAGGCGAAGCGCTAAGGCACCCCTGTGCTTTGCGATGTCAGTGTACAATAAAGATCCCCAGGTGATTGAAATTATTCCGGAGCCCTCCACTACAGCACCTCTTTCTTCCTTTCCTCTTTCATCCTTTCCTTTTTCACTCCCTCCGTTTTCCCTTCCCTTATAGGGTGTTTCATGTGTCTGCCAATATGTGAGAAAGATACAGCGCCATTTCCTTTCCCCAAAAATCAATTTTCAATTTTCACAGTTTCTTCTGTGAGGTTCAGGGCCTTAGTCTCACCTGGATAAAGGGTGGCTCAAGCAATTGGTGCGTCGTCAGGTTTAGCCTTGGAGTTAACTACTTATACGCCGGCGGCCGAGTGTTTTGTTGCCAGCGTATGAAATATTGTTTTTAAAGTGAAAGCTTTACTGGCCACAGGTTGAGCAATTTTGCATGATTCCTGGAGAGCACGTGGAGCAGTAATGACACATGGCATTTCTCTCTTTCGCTCTCTACCCACTACTGTGCATGCCCCACTAGTAGCACTGAGCCACAGGTGTTCCACCTGCCTTTCCTCAAAATCCAACTTTCAATTTTGTTTTCTCTTTCCTCTTTCCCTCCCTCCTTTATCACTTCCTTCTTGGGGTGGTTCGGGTGTCCACTGAGATATGTGAGATGGTTACTGTGCGATTTCCTTTCCTCAAAAACCAAAGAAAACAAGTTAGTGGAAGGACTTGGTAGAGTTCATTGGAGTTCACAATTTTGCAAAGACCATTCATTTTCACGAAAGGAAAGGCGCACAACCAGGAAAGGCGCACAACCGGCTCTGCGGGACAGTGGAGAGCTCAATCTCGCTTCCCCTTTGTATATCCTGGATTAGCTGGGCTAATCCAACCCGCCGCGGTGGCTCAGTGGTTAGGGCGCTCTGCTACTGATCTGGAGTTCCCGGGTTCGAACCCGACCGCGGCAGCTGCGTTTTTATGGAGTCAAAACACTAAGGCGCCTATATGCTGTGCGATGTCAGTGCAGGTTAAAGATCCTCAGGTGGTCGAAATTATTCCGGTGCCCTCCACTACGGAACCTCTTTCTTCCTTTCTTCTTTCACTCCCTCTATCCCTTCTTTTATGGCGCGGTTCAGGTGTGCAGGGATATATGAGACAGATGGTGCATCATTTCCTTATCCCAAAAAGCAATTATTATTATTATTCCTATTATTATTATTATTATTGGGCTAATCGACATTACCTTTTCTGGCGGGAGGGGGGGGGGGGCGGAAGGAAATGGTGCAGTGCCCCCAACCGCCCCCTTAAGGGAAGGGACAAGGGTGGGGGGAGTGAAAGAAGAAACGAAGTAGTGCCGTAGTGGAGGGCTGAGGAATAATTTCGACCTCCTGGGGATCTTTAACGTGCACTGATATCGAACAGCACACGGGCGCCTTTCGCCTCCATCAAAACGCAGCCGCCGCGGTCGGGTTCAAACCTGCGAACACCGGGTCAGCAGTCGAGCGCACTAAGCACTGAGCCACCGCAGTGAGTGCATTGTCTTTTTTATTCACGCGTTAAATGCGCTTTTACTCCAAGCGAAATGTTGCACTGTCGAGCCCAAACTTCCACTCTGGCAAACTGATGTTTCCTTGGGCTGTAGCTGTTGATTCTTATAAATTACGCGTCTGCACATTGTCAATTCATAGAAAGATTCCCGTATGTTGCTCATCTTTCACTATTAATGAGCGGCTGGTGCGTCTTTCCGACCTCCACGAATGCCGAAATTTCCACTGTAGTTCCTTGTGCCGAGCTTCGGTGCCGGGCGCCGGTTTGTTTCATCATGAATAATTAAATTTTTCCAATTTTTTTCACCCCAATCGGGACCATTTCTGTGGGCGACCTTGGACATGTGACGTCACCAGCTGCATGCCCGTCGATATTTGCTCGGAGATTGGTCAAGAAGAAAAAAATAAGACCTTTGTTTTTGGCCATTTCACACAAACAGTGGTCTGTCGCTTACAGTCTCCAGTTTAGTCAGTCAACGCACCGAGAGGTTCTGTGACAGTATGCATGACGACAAGCCTCGATCTCGGCGTCATACTTGGGGAGAAACCGAGTTTTGGTTTCGGCGTTCTTTGTTTTTCCTGTTTTAAAGAGCTTCTACTCAGGATTCTGAAAAACGTTTTTTGAGGCACAGAGAAGGGACTCTTAAGAAATGTGATGCGAATGGGAACACAATACCACGTCTAAACATATTCAAAATAGCCCACATTTTCCCTTTGAGTTGTTCAGAAACCTTGCAAGAAATGCTTCTACAGCTGTGGCACCATCATGGCCTTGGTTCACTGTATAAATAATTTAAGGCAGAAAAAGAACAAGTAATTACTGTCTCGCTTTTGATGAACACCGCGACTACGCAGTGCGGTTCCTTGATTTTGCAATCGTCCCGATCGTCCCTGTCATATGCGCTCAAAATAGCACAAGGCTCTGAAATATAATCCGAGGAAAGTACAGGGTCGGTTAAAAGTTCTCAGGCCAAAGGGTCTGCTTTTGAGCTGTATTATCAGGCAGACATGACACCACCAGACTCAGAATATCCGTAGAAAGCGGAAGAGGTATCGTTCTGTGCTCTGAGAACCTTGATAGCTTTATTCGCGTCTTAAATGCCATGATATACCGATGAAACAAGCAAGCCCTCTGGCCCCGAAACTTTTGACCAACCGGGTACAGAACCTCGCTCAATCACTACGTTCTCTCGTCATAAACATCGGAACCAAATATTCAGAACCCACAATCCCGAGCGAAGGTTGGCGAGCTCTTTCCAGTGACTTTTTCACGCCCGCGCATTTCTCCGCCTCGCGCTCCTGCGTATTTTTGTTCAGATGTGTCTGTCGGTTAGATTCAGAAGTAAGGCAGCTGCTATGGCCGCTGCCAGTAATAAGCGTCGCTTCGGCGGTTCAGGAAGCCCCCCCCCCGACCCCATTCTACAGGGGGGGGGGGGGGATCCCGAACGCATAGGCAGCCGGCGGTGGGGCCGAGTGGGTAGGGCTGGCTGAACAGCGCCGACCTGTGAGCATGAAAAGAGTGATGAAAAGATATAGAAAGGCTCGAAGACGCTGAAATTTAAATTTTGACTGCACATAACTTCGCTTGCACAAAACATTTTAAACATTGTCACTGGAGGATATTCTTGTTCAAGCGCTCTCCTTTAAAGGGCTCGCTATAATGCACGGGGTGCAGGAGGCTTTTTCCATTAAGACTCACCGGAACCGGTCCTGCGCTGTAGTGTAGATCGAAGACCATTCGGCCAAACTTATGTGACGCTCAACACACGAAACAGTGCGTCCATACTTAATTGTTCATGCTCTGCTCTAATTACCTCCAAACACGGCGCAGGAGCTCGAGCGAACCCTACCCGCTCACTTCCCACGGCGGCCTGCCCACGGCCAGCTGGGCCGGACCATACAACTTCTTGCCAACCACTTCAGCATCGAGATACCGACTGGCAGCGTCTACCACTACGACGTCGACATCTCCTCGGAAACTGCCAAGGAGACCAAGGTTCCTGAGCAGAAAAAGTACCGATGCCTCAGTACAAAGATCAACAGGATTGTCATCGAGCTCCTAGTAAAGAAGTATCGGCAAGACCTGGCCAACTGCATCCCTGCTTTCGATGGCCGCAAGAACCTGTACACGCGCCGCCAGCTCAACTTCCGCGAGCGGACATTCACAGTCGACCTCGAGGAAGAACAAAGATCCCAGAAGTTTATAATCAAGATCCAGTACGCGGCCACAGTGAATCTGGACGCCCTGCATGGCGTCTTCCAAAAGCGCGTACAAACTGTGCCCCAGGAAGTCCTCCAGGCCATAGACATCGTCTTGAGGCACAGCCCCTCGATCAACCTTGCACCGGTTGGACGCTCGTTTTTCAGACCGCCGGGACCCAACGAGCACAATGACCTCGGAGGAGGCCGGGAGGTGTGGTTTGGCTACTACACGAGTGTTCGACCCGCCCAATGGAAGCCCATGCTTAACGTCGACATGTCAGCAACAACATTCTACGAGTCGCTTCCACTGGTCGACTTCATGTGCAGGTTCTTAAGCGACAGCCGTCGTGTGTTGACGCCCGCAGACTTCCGGTCATTGCGCGACAACCAGTACGTGCGCCTGAATAGGGAGCTCAAGGGACTCCGTGTCAAAGTTACGCACCTTCCGTACCCGCGCAAGTACAAAGTGGTCAAGATCACGAGGGAACCTGCGAAGGAAATCTATTTTGAATCAGAAGGTGGTCAGATCTCCGTCGCCGACTACTTCCAGAGCCGCTACAGGCGCTTGTCGTACCCGAACTTCCCTTGCGTGCAGAGTGGCAGCCCGACGCATCCGGTCTACATTCCTCTGGAGGTGTGCGAGCTGGCTGAAGGCCAGCATTGTCGGAAGAAGCTCGACGAGAGTCAGACCGCCGAGATGATCAAGCGCACTGCCAAGCCGCCAGCCAAGCGCTTCCAGAAGATTCGTCAGTCTGTGCGCGACATGGTCAGCAGCTCGGACAAGTACCTGCGAGAGTTCGGCGTCAAGATCAACACTGAGCCCACTCAGGTTGTGGGCAGAGTGCTCGACCCGCCATCTCTGGTATTTGAGAACAACACCATGTGCAAGCCGCGCGACGGTACGTGGGATCTCCGAGGGCAGCGCTTCTACAAGGCGATGTCCATGACAAAGTGGATTGTTCTCAACGTGAGCCGCTTCGCGCACAAGGATTCCCTGGCAAACTTCATCAGGATGCTGATCCGCATCGGCCAAGAACTGGGCATGCGCATTGCGCAGCCGCTTGCGGTCATCACGTTCGACACAAACCGCCAGCCCATGCGAACCGTTCTCACGGAGCAGCGCAAGCAGTACCCGCAGTTGGAGATGGTTGTGGCAGTGATAACAAAAGCCACGAACTACGCTGAGATCAAGCAGGTTGCAGAGACTGAGCTCTCTCTGCGCACACAATGCATCTTGGACAACAACGTGGTCCAAAAGTGCAACGCAGCGCTCATCCAAAACCTGTGCCAGAAGATCAACGCCAAGATTGGCGGTATCAACAATAGTCTCCTGATGCAGGAGAAGCCGAAGCTGTTTCATAGGCCCGTGATCGTCATTGGAGCAGGCGTGTCGCACCCATCGCCTGGAGACAAGGTGAGGCCATCCATCGCCGCGTGCGTCGGAAGCCTAGACACTGTACCGTCCAAGTTTCACGCCACCATTCGGGTACAGATTGAAGACTCCGAGGCTAAGGCGCGTGTGGAAATCATTAGAGACCTGAAGGACATGATCAAAGAATTGCTACTGGCTTTCCACCGCGCCACCAGGCACAAGCCCGAGCGGATCGTCTTCTACAGGGACGGAGTGAGCGAGGGGCAGTTCTTGGAAGTCCGTAACTATGAGGTAAGTAACTGCGCCTACTACTATACTGTGCCCACTAAACGCTCATCTTGTTAAGACAGTTTTTCCCGCATTCAATGTCACTAGTGTCATTGGATAACCTTTGTCTTTGGAGAAGCCGACTAGCTGTGCATATACGTAACGACACCGAATTGATCTCCACAGGGATATAATTTCAGGACATCCAGGATATTCATTTCTGGAGACGTCTTGTCGGCGTTAGTTGACCTCAGCTTGATCGTTTCTCTTCAAAAGGTGGTAAACATCCAAGACTGAGGCCTCTGGCGCGGTTTTGTACGTATCCGCTCCGCCTCTCATCCTTCTTACACACGGGCGATTATAACTGCTGTGCAGTTGACCGTCCGTTGAGCTGAACGACAGTTCGAGGTGTTATACCCGTGCCACACGGTCAAGTTTTATGTCATTAATTACTTAGTAAATCAATTTTTAACGCAATTGGCGCGGTGCAACACACTTGTATTTAATGACATTAGACAGACTAACTGGCGTTTGCGACCTTCTGAGTTCGCCACACCTCATTCGCCCGAGATCTGTATACTCTTTTCGCCATTCCGCATGCGGAAAGACATGCAACTTTTTTGTGTGAAGTGACTACCCAGAGTATAATCGTTTATTCATAAACAACACTATTTTTAATAGGAATTCATATGTACTGTTATCCTGTGAGCTGACACACGTGTTCTACTTTTACACACTTGTCAAGCAAGAACAGTGGAATTTTCAACAAAATAATTTTTATAATATATTTCAAGGGCATTGCTGTTATACTTTCTCATTAACACTGTTTATATTCAGGGCTTTTTTTTACTGCCTTGAAGGCGGTATCGTCAACGTGACTAGTTAAATTATTTATTTACTTATATACAGATACCTTATAGGCCTCTGGAGAGGCATTGTGTAAGGGGGCGATACAGAAGTTAGTGAGAAATAGGCCAGAAATCCAAAAATCATATTAAAAGTACAGCAAAACTCACAAAAAACAGGTGAGTTCAGATAAGATATCGCAATTCATTAACAGGGATAAAAGTAAAAAAACCACTCTGCTTCATGAAACAAAAACAGGAGAAATGCACGAAGATTTATACAAAAGCCAAAGAAAACATATCAGGCATAAATGAGCAAAGCTGCGCATCACGAAACCGAAGAGGCAATAGTCTCAAGCTGCTGAAAACGAAGTTGTACGAATCCTGCGTATTTAAATGACGTGCTAACCGTTATCAACGAAATGTTTGGGTAGATGTTCGCGAAAGGGGTCTTGATTAGCCTGCAGGGCGGTGCAGTCCGGAAGATCGTTCCAGAGACGAATGGCACGCGGGAGTGACGAGAAGTTGAAATCATGTGTGTTGCCATAAATTCGGCATAGCTGCAGTTATAAGTAGGAGGGACGTTGTAGATGTGCTGGCGGTGAATCAGTGGCATGGACGTATTTGTGAAAGATAGATAAAAGGGCAGTCTCGCGACGAATTTGCAAAGGATGCATGGAGCGAAAGTTTGATCTTCAGTTGGGTTGCACTGGACTGATAACTGTAATTTTGCCAAAATGAGACGACAAGCCCGATTCTGGACAGCTTCCAACTTCTCTATTAGATATTTCTGATAAGGTGACCAGATGGATGAAGTGTACTCTAGCTGCGGTGCTACAAAAGTAATATAGGCTTGTTTACGCATGTCAGGGGTAGTGCATAGCAGGTTACGGCGAAAGAAAACTAGCGACCGGGAAGCATTAGCGAAAGTGGTGGATGTGTGTTCAGCCCGAGAAAAGTTTGGTGAAATATGGACGCCTAGATGCTTATACTGCGTATTCCGAGCTAATGTATCGTTATTATTGCGGTATGGAAAATTCGAAGTTGCGCATTTTCGGCTAAAAGTAATTATATTACACTTAGAAATGTTTAGTCATTAGACACGTTTTACACCAGTCGTTTATGCAATCGAGGTGACTTTGAAGTTCAAGGTGGCCATTAGTAAATTTTATTGGTCAATGAATAATGCAGACGTCAGCAAATATGTGTATCTAAGATGAGATTGTTGCTGGCAGGTTATTAATGTAAATTATTAATAGTAATGGACAGAGGAGGCTTCTAGCGCCGTGCCCGATGTAACATCGCAAACAGGAAATTAATACTTGTTAACAACGGTGTACTGCTGGCAATTAGAAAGAAAACTACGGACCCATTACAGAGGTAAAGAATGTAATTTAAGCGCACAAAGCTTAGATATTTGTCGGCAATGTTCTACCCGATAAAATTCTTTGGCAAAGTTCAAAAAGGTGGAAGTGGGCAGTTTTCGTGCGAGTGTTTGTTGCCACTTTTGAAAACCGGTACAACCTTTCCTGTTTTTCAACCGGTGGAAACCTCACCTGTAGATATTGACTGCTTAAAGATATGAAGGAAGATGATTTTGGAGACAGAAATGGCATTTCTTTAGTATTTTGAATTGATTTAATCAACACCAGAAAAAGAGGGTACTAGGTTATTTATCAGGTGTACTAAGCCATCAAGTGTAATGTCAACCGGCGCCATGTACGGGTAACCAAAATCAGGTACATACGAGACGTTAGGATTATCTTCTTGGGTGAAAATATATGCGAAAAACGAGTTAAATGCTTTAGGACATTCAGCATCGAAGTAGGGGGTGCTGTCAATATCATGTATTGATATGTCATTACTGACACTGTTCGGACGTATTGTTTTGAAGGACTTGCTTTTATTGTTCTTAAGTAGCGCAGGAAGGGCTTTTTGAAAAAAAATTTTTTTCGTCACAAAGGCCAGAACAACAGAGGTTTAGGTAGGTTTTATATTTACCCGGCGCGCAGGGTGAACATTCGTGCTTTGTATTTTTGTACAACCGTTTTTTTTTTCTTATTTCTCATGCATTGATGCTTTCTTGTAAAGCAAGTGTTAGGTTTATGATTTGATAGCGTGATAAGCGGGACATGTTTGGCTACTATTTCGGCGAGCTTGCCTATAAATTGAACCCGCGGTTATATTCTACTGACTTATATTGAAAAGAGGGTGTCAGAATATTATCAGAAAACATTTGAATTTCGTCATTTATTGGATTGTAATCTCCTCTGTTTAGTTGCGAATCAGTAATGTCAATAAATCTGCCAATAAATAATAATGTCGTTAAATCTGGACGTGTAGCGCCAGCTCCGAAAAAAATGGCATAGGCAAACTTAAGGCTACAAACATCTAGAAAGTGCGCGTGTGGCACGGGTAATAAAAGGCAGCGCCACCTGCTGTTGAGATCTCAGCTCAGTGGAGATACGCAGTTGGACCAGTCTACTGACCCGCTGCATCGGCCGAGTCGGCGGCATTTCCGGCTGCCACATCTTGCTATCTTGGCTAATATAAGTACAACTACAACTTCCATTATAGTCGGATACAACTCAAGAACCCAGCAACTCAAGAACCCTGAATGGACTCTCTTGCAGCCAATGGCATAGACCTATTCTCATGAGCCTGCTTGGGTAACCACGTGGCGAATGCTAGATGAATGGGGTTAGTCTCCCCCCTCACAGGGAAGACTATTGTCACTGCCACGGCGCACACCGCATTGTCAGCCTTGAGGGTTCGTGATGATAAGCCGAAGCCATTGGCTGGAAGGGGGTCCTTTTACGGAGAAAATCGGCTTCATTCTTGAGTGTATCCGACTATATTCGGATTAGTGTAGCCAGAAAAAAAAAGCCCGCGAAGTGGCACCAGTAAAACAACGGCTGAGCGGTGAAGCCGGACGTTCCTGTACTGAATTTTTTTTGGCTCTGTGTGGTTGCTCACTACAGGTATACTGAAACGCCAAGCTTGCACAGAAATTTTTGTTGAGTGAAGTCAACTAGGTGGTCAATGCGCAGAGTTATGTGCAAACCGATCACGTGATCCGGAATGTGGACCGCGTGAACTCAATTTAGAGGAGTATGCCGAGTAACTGCAGCCGACTGTTATTCATTTAAGCGTCAGTTGGAAAAGCTGCACTTCCGTTGAACTGAACGGTAGCTGAAACGGCTCGTTTAACCAGAGTACAACCGATAATAGCATTGCTTAAAAAAACGGTGATCTTCGCCATACACTCTTTGTGAAACGACAATTGTATAAGATACGACAGCATAGTTCGTGAACATCCAAATTGTTTGGTTTACATTCTGAACTAGGTAGATATCGTGATGATTCGAATGGCCTTTCAGCCTTGACCGACATTTTTTGTTTCCGCTCTCAAATCTCGCAGGTGAGCGCCATCCGGCTGGCGTGCAAGGAACTGTCTCCCAACGAGACCTACGAGCCAGCAATTACTTTCATCGTGGTCCAGAAGCGGCATCACACGAGGTTCATGCCCGCCAACGACGGCGACGGCGTGGGCAAGTGTCGCAACGTCCCACCAGGCACGGCCGTAGACTCGGTGGTCACGCACCCGCTGGACTTCGACTTCTTCCTCTGCAGCCACTTCGGCATCCAGGTAGGCGTCCTCTTCTCCGCTCTTGTTGCGATTGTCAGCGGGAAGAAATGGTCTGCGGTGTTTTCGTTTATGAATTTGCGGAGGAAATAGTCCGGGCGCCGGCATCGCCAAAGTCGTGTCGCGTCGTTAATGCGCTACAAATTCCAGGAGCGCCTGCGGTGTAGGCCTTCCACATCTTGAGGAAACGGAAGCATGGTTTTCGAGATCACCTACGCGCGAAACTGTGACGGAAGATTTCCGCTTTACATTGAGTCCATCAGGAGCGCTGTGTGTTACTGTGACGTCATCGTTCACCTTTGGGGAAGCGGTATCGGAAGTTGCGCATGGGGGGCCTCTATGGCCAGTGCTCAGTGATGCTGTCATGTGGATATGGTCATTGGTTTTTATTCTCGAGGTGGCGTCTACTGAGACATGATTGCAGAAGGTTGGGTGAAAAGAGAAGCGCTTGATGTTTAGCTCGTACGTAAAAGATGGAAGCGGCTTTTAAGTCTCAAAAAACGGTCAAAATTGATTTTTGTTTAAATAGTCGTGTCGGCTTGTATGCCTCGGTGTTTATGCTGTCCCGAAGTCGGGACACCGACATAGATGACGATGACCGACCAATGCGCTGATGACAGCCAGCCAGGAAATAATAGTTATTCACTGTATTTATTGGCGCGAGGGCATCTAAGGCCAGATAAAGCCAGAAACATGTTGTGCATGCGGCATTAGGAGCAGGGCAAGTGCATGGGTTGCTCATGGGCACTGCCGGTTTTTGTATATTGCGTTTAAGCACTGTCCTTCCCACGTAATGGCGCATTTAAACCGCAAACACCACGCCACACCACATCGCACCACAAGCAGGACCACACCGCACCACCACATACCTCGACACGACGCGACACAACATGACACGGCCCTTGGAATTCTCGCATGTGAATAAGTGTACTCCTCGGCGCACCCGCAGGGCACCAGCCGGCCGGCCCACTACTATGTCGTGTGGGATGACTCCAAGTTCAGCGCGGACGACCTGCAGAAGCTCAGCTTCTACCTGTGCCACACATACTCCCGATGTGCAAGGAGCGTGAGCATCCCGGCCCCTGTGTACTACGCGCACCTGGCCGCCTTCCGTGCAAAACACCACATCGCCAGCAAGCTGGAGACGTCCGGCGCGGTCAGCCAGTCGTCTGAGGGCGGCGGTGACACAGTGTTGACCACTGCCCAATACGTGGAGGCCGTCAAGGTGCTGCAGGAACTGGAGGCCTCCATGTACTTCGTGTAATGGAGGAGGTTCTCCGCTGCCCCTGCATTCCGGTTACGGTGAGCCTGGAGGCGCACCACTGACGTCATACCCAACAGTTCTGGAGAAAAGCAATCTGGAACGGGAAAACGTTTAAAGGCATTTGCAGGGAGGGTGTTATATAGGGTATAGGGAGGGTATTATGAGCGCAGTGTTCCTCATATATTGTAAAATTCTACTACAACGATCAATATATCCCCAACCTACCGCCTGCAGGCTTGCATTTTTTTTGCTATTAACGTTTTTGCTACAGTCCAAAGTGTTCCTCATTGGTTTTCTATTACAGTCATAACTGCTCGATGCTAGCAATGAAAACAGTATAAAAGGAAGATTTTTCCAGATATCGGAAGAATGGGCCTTGAATATTTCAATACCAGAATCTTACACTTTCCCAAATTTCAATTTTTTTTGTCGAAGAATGTTGGACGTGTGCGCAAGACGTAGAGGACAAGATATACGTGACACGCAGTGGACATCTTCTCCCGGCCCTCTTGGCGTTGCACTGTCGTGTGTTCAAGGCGCAGGTGAAGTGGTATGCATGGGATGGACGATAAAGATCACCGCTTTACGAATGCCGTATAGCAACATTTTTTAAAGCGTTTTGTTGTAGTGAGAGACGACTTACCTGTTAAGTGCTGCTCCGCCCACATTAGGGCCGCTGCATCGGATTCCTCCACGAGGAAAAAATTAATCGGTTATAAATTCGTTTTGTGTTACCTAAACTAGAAGTTTACCACCAGACGAAATTAAAAACGAGAGAATTTTGATCCAAATTCTATGATCGGAACTTAAAGTGTTTCAGTTTGGTTCATTGTAAGCTACACATCACAGATGCGCAACTGAATAGGAACATGAACACAAAGCGCTTGCCCTGTGTTGTGTGCCTTTCACGTGTTTAATTGCGCTTAGTTCAGCTGTGCATCTTCTATGAGCGCACAACCAAAATTTTCCGTTAAATATATATGCGCCTAATATGCTTTTTTTTGTCGTCCTAACAAAATGTTATTGACCACTGTCCGGCGATATTTTCTCTTTTTCTTGCTGCCTGCGCCCCGACTTGCTATACTCATATATGCTGTATGTATTGCAGGCAGAGAAGAACCTGAACTGAATTTAACCGGCTTTCTGCACCTTGAGAGCATTTCATAGCTGCACAAAAATGCGATCTAACTTTAAAAACCGCAGCCTTCGCGACGTTCAACTGCATAGCCGTCAGCTAGTTGTCAAGCCCCGCAGGTGTCCCTTTGCGATAGATAGAGCGAGAAGCCCTTTAATTTAAACAAGAGATTTTAGCTCGCATGCTACACCCTAAACACAAACAAACGCCTATATGGGAGTAAGAAAGAGAGTAAGCTGCCTGCTAGCGGATAGGACAGCTTACTTCCCTTTCTTACTCCCTTTTTACTCCTTTCTGTTTAGAACATACTCTACATGGGGAAGAGTATTGTGGCGAAAATAGGTAAGGCGAGAAGCGCGGAAAATATCTTTATAGCAGTAAAAGAATAAAAAAAACAATAAATATAATCTAAGCATAAATGGGCAGTCAATTTGCGCTGAGGTACATGGACAAGTAATGCTACAAGATATTAAATGGTGATGCGCAGTATGTCCTACAAAGGGGCTATCAGTGTTCACTGCATGAATAGTGCATAGTGGTGAGACTTCAATTCATAGCGGTGAGTTGTTTTCTATTTGCCTATATAGGCGACATTGGCCTTTTCGAGCGGATGCATGGATCTCGGAGTTCGTTCTGTGAGATCGCTGTATATGCCATTTGTCACTGTTTTTCAGCATTCTCTATAGATACCAGTGTGATGAACATAGAGATCAAAAATCTTTCTTTGTGATCGGAAACAATCGCAAGAAGTCGGAGACTATGAAATAACGGATTTATTTTCTTGGAAGAGATGTATGATCAGTATCTTTCAGTTGTAGCTCCGCAAGATTGGTATGAGCAACTACTAATCGGTGGTTTTCGTTGTTAGAGGCTTGGGCTGGCTTTGATTCAAATTCGACGGAACAATTTCCAGGTTAGCGTAAGTCAGCCAAGCCGCCACTAATTGCACCTTTTGTTTTCTTGCAGGCTCGCAAGGCGAAGGATTTCCTTGGTTTTGTTCTTTCATGTGCTGTCCGAAGAGTGCGGGAGCCTACATTGTTGTTTGCTGTTCTTGTGCCTTGAAATCTATTAAGTTCTAATAAAAAAAGGTCGATAAAGTTGGCCGTTACATGAGGTTTCCTTGTCTTGCAGTCACTGGCGCTTGCATTGGCCAGCGTTGTCCGGATCCAGTCTTTTCAACTACAACACATGCTAAAAAAGTGATAGGGTTTGGAAACGTAGTTAAGCCGAGTAGAGGTGCGAATGCATGTGTTTGGCTAGGTTGGCTCAAGGTTTTGCTTGGCTGGTTGTGTTTTGCTTTGCTGTGATATTGGGCTAAGGTTAAGCTCTGAAAGAGGTTAGGCTGATCTGATCTGTTCACGCCGCAGATGGAAGTTGATATAGACGATGACGTGCAATGGACAGCATGAGTGAGTGTGGTTTTTTGACACGAGGCGTGATCGGCTGCGGAGATAGCACAGTG
The DNA here is from genome assembly GCF_052857255.1 of Amblyomma americanum. NCBI lineage: Eukaryota > Metazoa > Arthropoda > Arachnida > Ixodida > Ixodidae > Amblyomma > Amblyomma americanum. Next base: position 335,388,071 of record NC_135497.1, read on the forward strand.
CTCCTTGTGTAGTGGCGAGCGAATCTGATCTGTTCGGGCCTCCGAGGGTTCATCGCCCAGTCGCAGCAATACTTATATTTTATTTCTTCATGCGCCTAGGATGACACTCAAAGTCAAGCTCCGCGCAAACTCGGTCAGCCGATTAGACTTCGTGAGCTAGTCCCTTCCCAAGCAGCGCAGGCAAATGGGCCAATTTTGCGAATGACTGATTTCACTCTGGTGATAAAAATTTGCCAGTATATTCTCAATATTGGGCCGATTAGTTGTGCTGCTGGGTGTCAGTACTTCGCGCACCTTTGTGTGCGCACCGAGACACCCTTAGAGCGTGTGGGGGTAGCGGTCTCGGTGCCAAAAGAGATGCCATTGACTCAATGTGCCAAGCTCAGCCGGAGACCAGCTACCAAGAGCCGAGGGGGTTGGTCGTTTGGTGCCCAGCCTTCGCCGGTCGCAAGCCAGAGAATGGGTCGGAGCCAAAGGCTCACAAAACCAAACAAAGCTGATACAGCAGAGAGACGATACAGAGGATTTCGCAATCATTCGTACGAGCACATACAAAGTGATTTACAAATACAGTGCAACTCATGCAAATTAACAATCGAGAGAGATTACGATTCAACAGAATCTGCATTTAAAGCGCACTAACACAGAGAGAAAAGAAACACAATTTGTTCCCCGGGCACTGGGAGAGTAGGCGACCTGAGGTGCACGACAGGGCCGATCCACAGACTGGCGCACGTTACCTCGGTGGTCCGTGGCTGGTCGAGTGGTGTTCTCCCGGGAGTCGTGCGTGCGCGCATGTCAATGTTCCCGGATGTTCCCTCTGAGGACACTTGACTGCATGCCTCAGGCCATAGCGCCCGCATGCATGCCGGTAGTGTTCGGTTTCGGCACCGGCCTCGATCGGCGGCCCACGTTCTTCTTGAACCCTTTCCCTTCGAGCAGAGTGTGCGGTCTCGTCACTGCTTTGGCGGCAGAGTTGGCGTCACTCCGTATGCCAGCCCTGCTACGACGGCGCCGCTGCTAAGCGCAGCCACTGCCCACTGGACAAAGAGCCTTTCCAGGAGGAAGACATGGCGTGGACAACCATCAGCAGGGGCAACGTTCTCGGCCGAAAGGTACGCCGCTGGAACTCTGAGCACGGCTGCGATGCCGAGTGCGTGGCGTCCGCCATGTTGGAACACTTCGCCAACACCTACCAGTACCACGCCATGATCTCCCCTTGTGTATCCAGATGGTCCTGCACCAGGACATTGCGGAACATCTGGAGCGCGACTGTTTATTGTCCCGCGCACGCGAACAAGACGATAAATTTGGCAACGTATTCATGCAAATAAAAGAAGCGTTAGGAAAGATACAGGAAGGGAATGGTGCCCTGCGGATGAAGCTGGATTCATTCGAGCAGTGTCTGCGCCCTGAGAATTAAAACACAGTAGCATCTCAGTCCACTACTATCGCCAGTGCAGTGACGGACGCTCTAGAAAACAAGGTCTTGGGGCTCAAGACCTTGGCCGAGACGGCATTAGCTGAACACAGGCGCGAAGTCGCATCAGAAATCAGGGACGCACTGGCTGGAAACGGGAGGTCCATGAAAGAGGTAGTCATGCCAGAGTGTGAGCGGACAGCGCTGTTTATGAAGGACAAGGTCGTAGAAGACTTGTGTGAAGATCGCACGCTGGGAGATGCCGGATTTTTAGCTTCGGCGGCGTCTGCTGGAAAACAGGCTGCGTCAGTAGACGACGAGGCCAAAACTGAGGAACAGCTGATCATCGCTTCCCTGAACATCGGTGGTGATTTTCTGGACAAGTAGGTTCCGTTCGAATGAACCATATATGACTGGGATGAATTTCTCTCCCAAGCACGTTCTTCGCCATTCCGCACAAGCAGCGATGACCAGCCTAGCTACCACCATGGAAACCTTATAGTTCCGTGCCAATGTTTTCACGGCCACCGTGTTTGGCCTCGTGTTTACATACTCGAGGGCTTGTGCGACAAATTCCTGAATTGACCCATGGATAAGAAGGTTAAGCTAGTTCTCATCGATCCTAGCGACTGCACGAGACAATTAACTGTAAGGAACGCAATTCGACCAGTCCGCCGCTGCGCTTGTATGCCTACTGCCTTTGCCAACTGCATCAAGTTACCATGCTTTGCAGTAGGAATATACTACCGTTGCTAAGAGTAAGCATTCCGTATATTTAGTGACTGAAATCTCCTACGGAACTTGGGCAAAATACCCTGCCCCTAAATGTGAGCGCGCTAGAGGACAGCTTACTTTGTTTTTACACCTTTATCGGCTTATTCGTGTATAGATTGTGGGTGCTATATATGGCACATCTTCGGGGTTACCGACAGGGGCGTATTTATGGGAGGAAAGGGAGCCCCCCCTTATCTCGGCTGGACCCCATTATGTGGACGAAAAAAAGTCCAAGAAATACGCTGTTGAAATGCGACCAGCATTTCCAAGAGTAACACATGAATCTGCCCCTGGTTACCGACTCGTATCTCTGTCCACGAAAAGCCTTGCCTCGTTGTGACATGAGCACTACGCCAACACGCTTCTTCGGCTGTCGTTCCATTCGAAATAGTGAAATACGGCGAGGTGTGGGTGGGCAGCAGCAGAAAGCAGAGAACTCTGAAGAAAAGCTGTACGGGAGTACGAGGTTATGTGACATTTATCCTCCAGCTTAATCATAATTAATGCAGCCGACCCTGGTCGATTAAAAAATTGCTGGCTAATCCGTGCTACGCCTATATTACCCCACTGCAGGAATGCATGCCTACTGTTCATTGTTTTGATCTCATCCACACGCAAGCAACAACACAATGAACTTTGTCAGCAAAAAAATCTTTATGCACTTGTTTCTTTGCCAAGATGGAATTAAATTTAACGCAGCACATGAAGGGAACAATACAGGCGTGAGCTCACAACTGTTTATTCAGAAAGAACGCACGTACATATATGCAGTCATGCAGTGATTCATCATATCAAAATTTCCATAATATTAGGTACGTCTCCAGAGAAATTATATTTTCGCTTCAAGCGCAGTGAAATGTCGCAGATACATATATCAGCCTTTTATTCTGATAAACGCTACCAGTAGGTACCGTTCGACTTCTGCCTAGAATCTTTATATTGGTCAACTTTGGCGAGCATTTACAATATTTGCACTTCTTTTGGACGTTACGTCGCTTGTAAGCATTCAGCGATGACGTAGGCTGTACGATATGTCCGCTATGAATTATCGCCTGTTATCGGCGTCACGGCGCAAGCACCTTTTTGGTACGCCAGGACTGAAACCCCCAATTTCAAATGTCGCCGACGCTTGTCTGTACGAAACCTTGAGTTTGCTCGGGAAGAGAAACATGGGTCGCGCTAACCTCACCGGTGGCAGCACCTGCCATCGCACGGCTCTGGCGCATCGTTTAACAGCTGCGCCACTCCGCTGGCACTGGTATAAGGACTGCTAGCGATCTATGAATGAAAAGTAGAGAATGACCATTTCCACATACATGGGCATCAGCCCATTAACTCTATCACGTCATATCCTTAAGGCGGAACCTAAGTCCGATTTTGCCCACCTTTTTCTGAGGCACCTGCTTGACATTGAAAACCGAGCCTGGAACCTAAATCGAATTGAAAACCAAAGTTCTAGCAGACTTAATTCGTAGGTGGCCTAATCGTGCTAAATCGTGCGCCATTCTTTTTTTTATTTTCACTTACCTCCCAATGGTGTCACGCGTTCGAGGTGAGATCGTTCAGGCGGATTCAAGGAACCAGCACGCTAGCGTTGACACAAGCACACTTAGAGCCATTTTGTGCACCCGACAAGCCAACCAGACCCTCAAAAAATCGCTCACGCGAAAGAAAGAACGCGGGCACTGTCCCCCAGTGCAGAACGACGTGTGATTGCGTACTACAAGAGGACATACGAGGGCGTTGAAGAACGGGTGCTCGAACGCTACGGAGTACGCATCACAAGAAAACACATGCGCATTTTAAACGGATATAAATGCACAGTGCTGTCAAGGAATACGTTCAGTTATCTCGTGAAGATAGTGAGCAGTCATAAGAAAAGTTTATCTCTCATATAAGTTCTCTTTTGTAAAAATCCCTGCTATCCCCTTTGTACTTCGCTGTGCGAAATTAGTCCGTTTTTAGCAGCGGTGTTGTTGTACAGTCGCACTAATTGAATGGCAACACTTACATGAGGAAGTGCCCGTGCATAAGCGTTAACGCTTAGCTAGATCAACGTGGCAGCAGCGCTGTCTTCTCGCGTCTGCGCAAACGACCCAACGCGTGGCGTTGCATACCCACACTGACACCTCAAAGGTGCAGGTTCGAATCCCAGTCGAACATATCTATTTGCACAGCTTTTATTTCCTCGAGCTGTCTTGTGCTGAGGACGGGCGGACAGATAGAAACCTGCGGACAGAGAGGTGACAGTGTAGCCGTTAAAAAACCCGTTGTCCCGTGTTAGGTGGCGGATCGCTATAGCAGCGCATGGTTCGAGTCACGGACGTCCTTGCACTGCAGCCCTGAAACAGTGTTCGTCTCCGTATGGGTTGCAAGTAGATATAAGGATAGGCTTGGCGGCCGTCTTACAGAGGGTTGACATCCTATGAGCGTGTCAACCCTATGAGGGTTGGACCCTATGTTGATAAAAGGCGAATTAGGAAAGGACGGCCGGGGGGAGGGCAGCAGGAACCCATGAAAAGCATCGACCACTTTTGTGATTTCCAGAGACGAAAAACTCGCCTACAGGCCTTGAAAAACTGGTGCTCAGGTCTACCCCACGATGACGCCCCCGGCCCCTTTCCTACCGCGAGCCCGCTAGCGATTGTAGCGCCACCTCGGTTATTTGTAAACATTCAGGAATTCTACAGCTGTTAACAGCAGCAACACTAGTCTCCACTAAGAGGTCTTCTCAACGTGAAGTCAACAGCAACACTAGTCTCCACTAAGAGGTCTTCTCAACGCGAAGTCAATGTATTATATCTATGACCGTCAAATTATACGTACAAAAATAATTTTAGCGACGAAAGACAATCAATTAGATCCACACTTCAGGGCATGAGGCGAGTAGCATTTATACTAAGCCAAGGCCTCCGAGATCGGGTATTAAGGTAGGGTTTGCTGAATGGACCTGACGCCAGTGACGCCAGCTATAGTCGGATACAACTCAAGAAGAAAGCGGCAGACGCCCGTCAAGGGAGGCCCTCCAGCCAATGGCGTCGACCAATTTTCAAGACGCCGCGGTTAATCTGATTTACCCTTGTTTATTTTCCATCCTTCTGCCACCGCCTCCGAGTTCAAGCTGGCAGTTCCGAAGGGAACGATCATGCGGAGAATGGGCCGACACCACTGGCTGGAGGGTCTCCTCTGAGGGGCATTTGTCGCTTTGTTCTTGAGTCGCATCCGAGTAGAGCTAATAGTAACGTTGCCTGCGACCATGGCACAAGGTATTTTCGTTTGCTCAAGGTGGGGTCAAAGACCCATTTTCCAAGCATTTCACCCTGTTTAAGCCGAGCACCAGGCCAGGTGAAGCTTGTACCCACTGTATCACAGCTGCGTACCCAGCGACACTGGGGATCGAACCTCTCACCTCATGCATGCTAGACGGATGCTCAGCCTCGCTACTGTACACTTGTAGCACAGGTTTTCGCCTCGACTAGCTCCACCACAAATCATTTGTTAGGCTTTATCGCGGAGCACACGTTTCCTAATCTAGTACAAATGGTGGCATTGTTTCATGAAACTGTGGACAAATTCTTATGCAAGAAAAATTTCTCTTAGCTCAGGAGACGTTGATTGGAAGAGCGCGGGGTACTTCGCCACTGCTGCAGCGGATGCGTTGCTTTCATCGTCGATGGGCTTTAACCCTAGACATAGCCGTCAGAAACGCACGAGGTAATGAACAGAGTTCTTCAGAAGAATTCACTATGGCGGCGCTCTAGTACTGCCTTGTAATCGAAGCCTGGACCACGCAAGGTTCCCGCTGGAACACCGGAACTAAACTGACGCTACTGGCCCAGCCCTACCGAACGCCACTTTTGAACTCCCTTAGAGCGTCACCCGCCGGAATAACAACTGTACGTTTAATGTAGTGGCATTTCGAAAACCTTTCCGGTCATTCGCAGCTCTCACTTTTCAAACAAATATATATGTAATCAACTTACCATCCTACCGGCTTACTCCGCTGTCCACGCAATTTACATCAACAAGCGCCTTCTTCCGTTGCAATGTCCTAAGATAAAGCATTGTTCTCCTCAATGCAGTTTTGATTCCCAAGTTCGCGCCGTGTCTTGATATCCGCAGCACACACCAGGTGTCGCCAGCTGTTCCATGTTCGTTTTCGAGACAGATAGACGAAAAGAATTCTGCTTAGGGAGTAGCTGTGGCCAGCGAGGAGGTGAAAACGACCAACAGAAGAACGTCGCGTTTCTCATCAGGTAAACCGGGTAGATATAACTTCTTGGAAATATTGACAACGCAGTGCAGACCGGCCGGGATTCCGTCTGACCGTCTGCTGCCGCGCGCAAAGCTTCGCAGTCTAGTGTTTTCTCTTTTTACACCATACCCTGGTGTGACAAGGACGGCGGAAACGTGATAACAGTCGCACACGCAGACTGCATGCTCAGCCGACTGTGGCCGAGACGCTGCATGTTAGGAAGCTTGAGTGCGTGCCTCCAGCGATGGCGCCCACGAGCCTGCAGACAGTGTTCGGTTTCGACAGAGGCTTCGATTGGAGGCCGACGTGTTTTGTGAACCCGTTCCCACCAACTAGAGTGTGCATAGTCTGCGGTCTCGTTCCTTCATCGGCAGCCATGTTACCCTGTCTACACCTGCTCTGCCAGTCCTGCTCCGAGGGCGCCGGTGCCAAACGCAACCACTGCCCCTTTCACAAGGAGCCCTTCCAGGAAGAAGACGTGGTGTGGTCAGCCTTCACCGGGGACAGTATCCTCGGCCGCAAGGTACGCTGCTGGAACGCTGAGCACGGCTGCGACGCGGAGGTCGTCGCATCCGCCATGTTGGAGCACTTCGCCAACGCCTGCCAGTTCCACGTCGTGAGATGCCCCGAATGCAGCGAGAGTGTCCGACACCGAGACATTGCGGAACATCTGGCGCGTGACTGTGAACCACCGCGCGCACGCGACCAAGCATCAGAGGACAACTTTTCGAACGCCTTTATGGAAGTCAAAGGAACGCAGGCAAAATATTGGAAGAAAATGCTGCCCTGCGCACGAAGATGGATTCGTTCGAGGACCGTCTGCACCCTGATACCAGTGGCGCCTTTGCAGCGCAGCGCACCAATATTGCCGACGCAGTGACAGCCGCCCAAGTTTTCGGAGCTGACGACCGGAGCGGAGGCAGCGTTGGCTGAAGACCAACGCGAAGTCATCGCAGAGATAAGGGATGCGCTGGCTTACATCCAGCGGACCATGAAAGAGAAGAACAGCGAGGGGTGTGAGCGTAACATGTCGCGTTTGGAGGACAGGGTCGTAAAAGCCGTTTGTGAAGAACGCACGCCGGCAGATGCCGGATCTTCACTTTCGGAGATGACAGCAGCTAAAATGAGGCGGCTTCAGTAGAGGACGAGGCGAAATCTCTGGAACTGCTGGCCGTAGCGTCTCTCAGCATCAGAAGCGACGTCCTCAGCAAATCCGTCTCGTACGTATGGACCATAGATGGCTGGAATGGATTCTGCAGGAAATCGTCTGATCGTTTGCGTTATTTCACAGGCAACGATGGCCGGCCTAGTTACCACTATGGATACCTGTTAGTTCCGAGGCTATGCTTTAGCCGTGTCTATGTTTGGTTTCGTGTGTATATAATTGAAGGCTTGTTTGACGAGTTCCTGAAGTGGCCCATAGAGAAGAAGGTGAAGCTACTTTTAATCAATCCTTGCGACTGCACAAGGCAAATGGCATTAAGCAGCTCACTTTGTCCACTCCCAAAACATCCCCTTCCTGGTTTTAGTAAAGAAGTTGTGTTTGTAGGGAGTTCTCACACTAACATTACGGTTGACGCATTCAACAAACGTGGCTTGATCGGAAACAACAAACTCCAGCTCGGGCTCGAATTTTAATCATAAGCTACTGATCCGGAGTTCCCGGGTTCGAACCCGACCGCAGCGGCTGCGTTTTTATGGAAGAAAAACGCTGAGGCGCCCGTGTGCTGTGCCATGTCAGTGCACGTTAAAGATCCCCAGGTGGTCAAAACTATTTCGGAGCCCTCCACTATGGCACCTTCCTCTTCCTTTCTTCTTTCACTCCCTCCTTTATTCCTTCCCTTACGGCGCGGTTCAGGTGTCCAACGATATATGAGACAGATACTGAGCCATTTCCTTTCCCCAAAAAACGAATTGTAATATATAAAGGTCCCCTGGTGGTCAAAATAAATCCGGAACCCTCCACTACTGGATTTCCTTCTTGCTTTCTTTTCGCAGTCCCTCCTTTGTCCCTTCCCTTATGGCGCGGCTCAGGTTTCCGCCGAGATTTGAGACATACTGCACCATTTCCTTTCCCCAACAGCCAATTTTCAATTTTTATGGATTGGATTGTAAAACTTTTATTGCGTCGAGAACAGATTGCAGGAGACATACTTGATGGCCGCTAGCCCATGGCTAGCGGCGACCTCATTGGCTCGCTGGAATGCCCATCCTTGAATCTTGGGGTCCAACCTTACCAGCACGGCGTCCCACCGCTCGGGAGTAGCGAGCTGTATCAACTCCGCTTGAAGCGGATCATTTGCGCAGTTTCGCATAATGTGGTCATATGTGGCCCTTGCACCATATTTATGGCAGTTTGGGTCGTACTGGCCGGGGGTCTTTGAGGGGAAGCACTGCCGTATTCAGAAGGGAGCGTGTTTGCAGTCGGCGCTGCAGGTAACTTCCTGTGCTCTTGTTAACTATTTGTGGGGAGGGGCATAAGCGCGCCTGTCAAGTCTAAAGTGATGGGTGATGTCATGAAATTAGATGACCTGTCCGTCGTGAAATTCGGGTCGGAGGGCGCGCTCACTGCCCTAATGCGATAGCCCACCCTCTTCGATGACATCCTTGCCACCTCTCTCGGCGAAGGAATGGGACAAGCTCTTGGCCAGTTCAAGAAAACAACGCAGCTGGCCATCGTCACGCGAGCTCAAGAGGCCGCCCCCGACTGGAGGCCACACTGCCTCGCACCAGCCCCAACTATTCAATTCCATTCTGTGGCAATAAAGGTGTAACCACCACCTTAATGTAGCAGCACGCTACGGTGATACCAGCGCTTCTATTATCGAGCGGGTGCTGGTTTGCAAAGCGGATTGTTCCACCAAGAAGCGAGACCATTACATCGCCGTTTCCTTTCTTCAAAACCAATTTTCGTAGCCCAGCGCTGCGGCATCGGGTCTCAGTGCTTTGCGAACTACACGAAATTCGATCAGAAGCGCCCATGAAGAGTGTGGCGGCAGCACAACGCTGCAGTAACGGAGTTCCATGATCATCTAGCGTTCCTAACATCAAAAAAAGGAAGAAAACGTTGTTTGGTTTGGTGTGAGGGGTTCAACGTCCCAAAACAACTCAGACAATGAGAGACGCCGTAGTGAAGGCTCCGGAAATTTCGACCACCTGGGGTTATTTAGCGTGCTCTCACGTCGCACAGTACACGGGCATCTAGATTTTCGCCTCCATTTAAATTCGACCGCCGCGGCCTGGATCGAACTCGCGTCTGTCGGGTCAGCAGCCGAGCGCCGTAACTACTGGGCCACCGCGGCGGCTAAACTTTGTCACGTGGCGCTTCCTTGATGCTGGCGTTGCTGTGGTAGGCAGCAGTGTTCGACCCAGCGTGGCCTCTTTCCCGAACACGAGGTAACGAAAAGCGTTTAAGCTAAATATTTAAACTACAATTGCCGTCCGCGCTCATCAAGTGAAACGTGGCGACTGCATTGCCATTCTACTCGGCGCTTTGCCTGAATTTGATAGCCAGCATTAAACACATTTTGAAGTCAAACGTGGCCGTCGTATAGAGGGGTACTGCAGTAACTTCGAACACACAGGGTTCTTTAAATAATTTCGCGTATACATCGAAACGGGGCCGTCGCTGTCAGGCTTTGTTCCCACGTCCTCTGGCTAAGGCACCTAACGCCTGATCACGAAGACACGCTCGGCACCATCCTTACATGAGTGCTGTGACGCGTGCTGTCGCTGTCTTGCAAACGCCACACAACTGACTCTACAGATAGCTCCCCACCAGAACCACCGTCGCTCCTACGGTCGCAGTTGATGCAAAGCACATTTTTCTTTCAGTAGTTCCCCTCACACCTCTGAACTGTCCTTTGTTTGCACGCGGCAGTGGTTAGGCATAGCTGGAGCCCGTCCGCAGGCCCGTGCACATTCCTCTACCTGTGATCGCAACATGGATAGCTTATGGAATGTATAACCTCGGACATGGATGCCTGCGATGATCTTACAATACCACCAAACGCCGGCGTTGGAGATTGCCAGCGAGACGCGTATCAGATATTCCGGCTGAGCTAAGCATGGGCTACCGTCGCCGACTTCAGTTTTTTTTTTCGCCTCGCACAAAGGGAGACGTCAAAGTTTGGCGGCTCCTCTTTGCCGAGCGAGTGCTACAGTTGTGACCGGCGCACCGTGCATCGGGGCCTCCTTCGAGAGCAATGGCCACCGCAACGACTCGACATAAACTCTGAGATTGGCGCCCGTATGCTGTGCGATGTCAGTGCACGTTAGAGATCCGCAGGTTGTCCGAGTTGATCCGGAGCCCTCCACTACGGCACCTGTTTCTTCCTTCATTCTCTTAGTCCCTGCTTTATACCTACTCTTACGGTCCGGTTCAGGGTTCCGCGGATATGTGAGACAGATATTGAGCCATTCCACCCCCCCCCCCCCAAATCCGATTTTTCAGACTGTCGCCTCACATGTGGGCAGTAAAACATACTCCTTACTCCGGGGCTTATCCACGCTAGCACGTGGGAATAAAATGAATTAAGCGGATCCAATAACAAATACATAGAGACATAGGTAAAAGCCAGAAATGTTGACAAATCGCTACAGCTCTTTATTTGCCGCATTCTGGTGGCTCATTTATGTGGATCTCTGAGCTGAAACCACGGACTTGGACAAAATGGGAAATGAATGCTAGCAGCATCGTCCCATTTTCTCACTTTGTACGCCCGTGAACTTGGTATGCGCCTCTGTATTTTCTGAACTAGACCCTCTCAGCAAAGCAGCTTCTAGGACTACTTGAGCTTCGAAGCGGAGTCCCCCTCCACTTGTTGTCTTCGACTTCCACAGCGCGCGTGTTCGAGACGCGCCGGGACTTTGCGTTCCCTTAAGGGGCTGTGGAAAAGCGGTATCGTACGACGATTTCCTTTGGTTCCATAGTTTTTTTTCTTTATGCGTTCTTGGAGGCAGAAGCGCCGGCACGCGCATGACGTCTCCAAGCGCAGCCAATGACGACGGAACACGTGCAGCTCGCGGAGAAGCATATGAGCGAATCACGGAACGGAACAGGTCACTATAAAAGAGTAACAACGCAGCCTTTTTGCCTTTCTGCAGTGGCTCGGCAGGCAGGCAAGACGTCCGTTCCGGTGGTTGCCATTTGTGTTCGTGGCCTGCTATCTAAATGGGGAAAGGAAAGCGCAAAGACATGAAGAAAAACGACTCAGCTGGTGGACCTCCAGGTGCGTAGCGAATTTGCTTTCGGTTCTGTGGCCTCCGCCGCTCTCGTTTGGGCGCTCTCGTTTGCGCCAGAGAGAAGTTTCGGCCTTGGTGACGCTTGACGTTGCGAAGGCCTACGCAAGCGTGGAGCACACAGTCCTCATTAACAAGCTTGCTCAACTACAACCACCGCATTACCTCTACGCCTGGATTTGTGAATTTCTAAACGATAGATTTTTCTTCTGTACAGACGGATCTTTTTGTTCTAATACCTATGGTCAATCAAGAGGTGTGCCGCAAGGCTCTGTTCTTTCTCCGCTGCTTTTCAACATATTAGTTCGGGACATCCCCATTCATCCTAACGTTACAGTTCATGTATACGCAGATGATATAGCTTTTTTCGCATCAGCAAAGGATATTCATGTGCTCTACGGGTATTTGCAGGCATATCTGAATGCTCTTGAAGTCTGGTTGGACCAAATCAATTTATCACTTAATGTCAGCAAATGTGGCGTGCTGGTATTTCCACCCGACGCTCCTATGTACATCTCGCTAGCCTACCGCTCCACTCCAATTCCGCAGGTGGAGTCGGTTAAATACCTAGGTGTTACTTATGACCAAAATTTGGACTGGCGACACCATATTAAGTATAATGTTATTAAAGGGGAACGTGCACTGGGCCGTTTGACCCGAGTTGGCAATAAAAAGTTTGGCATGCGTCGTGAGACGCTACTGTTGCTCTATAAGGCTTATATGAGACCGATTCTGGAATTTGGTTGCCCCTTGTTCTCTGGTAGAGCGAACTACAAGCTGCAGCCATTAGCCTTACTGGAAAGGCGTGCCCTACGACTATGCCTCGGGCTCTCAAAATCAGCTTCCAACGCTGTCCTTTATCTGGAAGCCCGTATCCCCAACCTCTATTCCCGCTTCCAACTTCTAACAGTGCGTACTTTCCTCAAGTCTTTTGACCCGGCCCCAGGCGTTAGTATTCCAATTTTTGTATCCCAACCACACCTTTTTTGACTAATCACTGGCCACGTTATCAGCTTCCGCAAGCTAGGTTCACGCAGAATCTGTTAGCTCCGCTTCAGGTTGATCTGATCTCCTTGCAACGAGTTGCTGACACGCAGGCTGATCCCGTCTTCTATTACGACTTTATTTTCCCGTCCCATGCGAAGCATATGCCCGCACATACCCTAAATGGTCTTCTTTCTGAACACCTACAGAATTTTCCACATCATACTGGTCTCTCCACTGATGCCTCCGGCAGCTGTGGGAAGGCGGCGATTGGCATATATTCGCAGGATCTAGCTTGGAGCTACTCCATTTGTATCCCTGAATATACTCCTATATTCTTCGCAGAGTTTTTGGCCATTGGTTTGGCTCTTCTCAAAATTCTCAGACATGTCGCACGGGTTCTTATTCTTACAGACTGCCTTTCAGTTATTGTCTCTCTCCAAAATTTTGAAAAATCTTTCTTGACTCGTTCACTTAGGTTTTTTGTTCCGAGCACACTGCGCGAGATCCGTTTGGTCTGGGTACCTGGGCATTCAGGCGTCTATTTTAACGAGGTGGCTGATTTATTGGCAAGGTCAGCTCTCAGCGCACCTGTAATATATCCCGTCCCTCACCTCATTTTGTTAGCAGCTTCACGTTTCCAGCGGTTCTAGCATATTTCAGCCACTTTGAGTGATCCGTTGCTCAATACCGTGGACTTTCAACACCTAAAGTACCCATGGAATATCCGGTGGTGTAAGTCAAGGCTTTGTGAAGTCTCCATGACGTTCCTGCGATGTCGAATCCCTCACTTAAACTTGTATTAATGCAGGTGCGGGTTCGCTGCGACAAACCTTTGTGTATCATGCGGGCAAGTTGAATCAATCGATCATTTTCTCCTCTCTTGCCGGCGGTTCGCGGTTCAGAGAAAGCAATATCTGGAGGTTCCTCTCTCGAGACTAGGACTGCCTCTGTCTCTTACAGTTCTTCTATCGTTCGGTGCGAGTGCCAAGGGATTCCCGTTAAGCAGTGTATGCGGCTACCTTCACGATTACATAAGTGCAACTAATCGATTATCTTGTTAGCTATATACAAAATTTTTTCGCATGTCCAAAAAAGGCTAGATTGATTCTATTCCGGATGACTCATACCTCTTGAATTCATTTTATTTTTTCAATTTTTTTAATCTTGATTCAGTCTTCTGACGTTTCCTTCCCCGCGCAAATGCTTCATTGGCATTCTACTCTATACCTTGGCCAATCCCCCCACGTGGGTATGGGCCATATTACTTGAGGAGAAGAAGAAGAAGAAACTCTATCGCATTTTGGACGGGGACAATAACCCCAACATTTATTACGGCGTAACGCTACCGCACTTTAACGAAAGCTACTGCAAGCACCGAGTGGGCATATCTTACTACGCGGAGAAAATGGAGTGTTACCGCACCGTCGGCCAATCGATACTGGAAGATTTTGTAATGGGCACGCTGGTGAGGGAAATGCTTGTCGGCATACACGGATTCGACGGATGACTTCCTCTTAGATGATTCTCTGTAAGCCGTAACACTAGCGTAACCCAAGACTACCACCAGCCACACTACCAGCTTATCCGAGAATGACACGCTATTGCTTCGCAATCACCAGGCGTAACCAAGCTAAGCCACGGCCGTTTTTATTTTCCTTTTTATTTTTCCTTTTATTTTATTTTATTTTAAAATATTTTTATTTTTGCTGTTCTTATTCTGTTTTATTTTTTACTTTAATTTACTTTCCTCGCCCAGGTGCTATGTCGGCGTCCGTACGTGTCTATCGCGTCGTCGAAGTGTAGCTAATTAACTAATCACAATTCGTCAACCAAATGTTTTCCACAGCAAGACCTCATCACTTACTCTCTAACATTACCAAACTTTTGCACATCCATGTTCACAGAACGACGTAATCGTGCGGATAATGTTTTGCTGACACGAAACACGCCACATAACCATCTAATGCTTTCGCATTAATAATAAAAAGAACGCCGTGGCATACCAGATCCGCCCGCCGCTACTCCCTCCGGGACTCCTGCGGGTGTCGTACGGATTCCTCGTCCGCCTGTCTACCGCGTTGGCCGCGTCGCCCCATGCGCACAGTTCGGGTACGTTGCTTGGCGCCGGAGGAATAGCGCCCTCAGCCGGGAGACCAAGACAGCCTCTCCGTCGGCCGTCTGGCCCTCCCAGAAGCACGACCCGCCATCCTGGCGCAGGCCTGCCTATGTGCAGAGAGGGTTTGCCTGCTTCCAAGACACAGCCAGCAGCCGAAATCACGGAGCTTCTCAGTATCACTACCGTAAGAGAAAAGAGACGCTGACGTCTGATAACATGCACCTAGGGGACGTCGGGAAATATGAACTCCGTACTAGGCTTGGCTAGTGCTTGGCCGAAGCGATCGAGCCAGCTCCCTAAACACAGCTGCGCTTCGGTGCTGCCGAGAGGACAGATGAAACTATCTCACTTGTACGTCTTTCAGTCCTTTTATAATTTATTGTGAGCAAAGGTATGGTTTTTTATGGGTGTTTTTAACGTGCCAAAGTAACTAAGGTTATGAGAGACGCCACAGTGAAGGGCTGAGAAAATTTCGACCACCTGGGGTCCTTTAATGTGACCAAAGGTTTGGTACCAGCCGTGCATGGAAATTACCAGCGTATTGCCAGGTGCGTTGTCTCAAGGAGTCTAGTTCTTCCTACTGAATCCTCGTTTTCTCGGCCAGTATCCAGCCAAGAAAAATACGATGTTTCGTGTACGTTGTGCGATCTACCGCAACGCCATTTTTGACTCTACAGGTATTCTTGAGAATCTCTGCGATAATAATAATAATAATAATAATAATAATAATTGGTTTTGGGGGAAGGAAATGGCGCAGCATCTCTCTCATATGTCGTTGAACAACTGAACCACGCCTTAAAGAAAGGGATAAGGGAGGGAGTGAAAGAAGAAAGGAAAAAATAAGTTCCGTAGTGGAGGGCTCCGGAATAATTTCGACCACCAGGGGATCTTTAACGTGCACTGACATTGCACAGCACACGGGCGCTTTAGCGTATTTACTCCAGTGTGCTGTGCGGTGTCTGTGCCCGTTGAAGATCCCCCGGTGGCCGAAATTATTCCGGAGCCCTCCACTACTCTCTGTGCTCATCTCTGTGCTAATAATAATAATTGGTTTTGGGCGAAAGGAAATGGCGCAGTATCTGTCTCATATATCTTTGGACACCTGAACCGCGCCGTAAGGGAAGGGATAAAGGAGGGATTCAAAGAAGAGAGGAAGAAAGAGGTGCCGTGGTGGAGGACTCCGGAATAATTTTGACTTCTTGGGGATCTTTAACATGCACTGAGATCGCACAGCACACGGGCGCCTTAGCGTGTTTCATCAATAAAAAGCACCCGTCGCGGTCGGGTTCGAAATCGGGAACTCCGGATCAGTTTTCTGGCGCCATAACCACTGAGCCACCGCGGCGTTGACATCATCTCTGTGCTCAGAATGCATTTCATGGTGTACTGAAGGCTATACTTACTTGCCAGTGCAATAAGTATAATGTAACTGGAATGGAGGAGGATCAGGAAGGGAGATTAAACCACGGAGCTAGCCTGTAGTTACGCTGTCCAGAGCTGGATCAAGAGCGAGCGAGAGAGACAAAGAGAGGAGGATAGAACACACACACACACACACACACACACACGCACACACGCACACACGCACACACACAAACACACACACACACACACACACACACACACACACACACAGGCCGAGCAAAGAGCTTCGCTGCAGACATGTCTTCTTAGCCAGAGGTGTATAACAAAGGAAAGGGGTTTGCTTTTCAGCGTCATATTGAAGCTCTTAGGGTACCACCAGTCGAAAAAAGTCCGCAAAAGGTGAGAATAGGGTCGTCATTGCACTAAATTAGAGCTGAAAGGACGTGACAAGTGCTCCACCACACGTGTTAGAAACAAACTGAGTTTCTTGGATACTTTTGCCAAAGGCCGTTCACTGTGGCCTCCCTTATAGTCTCAGTTGTTTTGGGACGTTGAACACCTTAAAACAAACCAAACAACGTTTTATTTGTTTTTTTTATGTTAGAAACGCTAGATGACTACGAAACTCCGTTAGGGCAGCGTTGTGCTTCCGCCACAGTCTTCAAAATCACTTCTTTTCGAATGTCGTGTAGTTCGCAAAGTATGAGACATGATGCCGTAGCGCTGGGCTACGAAAAATTGGTTTTCAAGAAATAAAACGGCGAAGTAATGGTCTCACTTATCGACGGAGCAACCCGCTTTCAAACCAGCGCCCGTTCGAAAATAGAAGCGCTGGCACCGCCGTAGCGTTCTGCCCCAATAAGATGGTGGTTACAACTTTATTGCCACAAAATGGAAGCCTGGATTATTTGGGGATGGTGCGAGGCAGTGTGACCTCCACTCGGGGGCGGCCTCTCGAGTTCGCGTGATGATGGCCGGCTGCGTTGTTTTCTTGAACTGGCCAAGAGCTTGTCCCATTCCTCCGCCGAGGGAGGTTGCAATAATGTCATCGAAGAGGGTGGGCTATCGCATTCGGGCAGTGAGGACGCCCTACGACCAGAATTTCACGAGGAACGGGTTGATCTCATTTCATGACACCACCCATCACTTTAGGCTGGAGAGGCTCGCATATCCCCCTCCCCACAGATCTTCAACAAAAGCGCAGGAAGTTACCTGGCGCCGACTGCAAACACGCTCCCTTCAGAATCCGGCAGTGCTTTCCCTCAAGGACCCTGGCCAGTACGACCCAAACTGCCATAAATATGGTGAAAGGACCACATACGACCACATTCTGTGAAACTGCGCAAATAATTCGCCTCAGGCGGACTTGATACAGTTAAATTTCCCGAGCGGTGGGACGCCGTGCTGGTCAGCTCGGATCCCAAGATTCAAGTACGGGCAATCGAGCGGGTCAATGAGGTCGCCGCCAGCCATGGGCTAGCGGCCATCTAGTATGTGTCTCCTGCAATCTGCCCTCGACGCAATAAATGTTTTACATAATATAATAATAATAATAATAATAATAATAATAATAATAATAATAATAATTGGTTTTTGGAGAAATGAAATGGCGCAGTATCTGTCTCATATATCGGCGGACACCCGAACATCGCCGTAAGAGAGGGGATAAAGGAGGGAGTGAAAGTAGAAAGGAAGAGAGAGGTGCCGTAGTGGAGGGCTCAGGATTAATTTGGACCACCTGGGGATCTTTAACGTGCACTGACATCGCACAGCACACGGGCGCCTCAGCGTTTTGCCTCCATAAAAACGCAGCCGCCGCGGTCGGGAAGGAACCCGGGAACTCCGGATCGGTAGCCAAGCTCCCTAACTACTTAGCCACCGCGGCGGGTAAATGTTTTAGAATCCAATCCAATCCATTAAAATTGAAAATTGGCCGCTGAGGAAAGGAAATGGTGCAGTATGTATCAAATCTCGGCGGAAACCTGAACCGCTCCTTAAGCGAAGGGATAAAGGAGGGACTGAGAAAAGAAAGCAAGAAAGAAAGCCCGTAGTGGAGGGCTCCGGAATAATTTAATAATAATAATAATTGGTTTTTGGGGGGAAAGGAAAATGGCGCAGTATCTGTCTCATGTATCGTTGGACACCTGAACCGCGCCGTAAGGGAAGGGTAAAGGAGGGCGTGAAAGAAAAAAGGGAGAATAGGTGCCGTAGTGGAGGGCTCCGGAATAATTTCGACCACCTGGGGATCTTTAACGTGCACTGACATCGCACAGCACACGGGCGCCTTAGCGTTTTTCCTCCATAAAAACGCAGCCGCCAGGAATAATTTCGGCCAACTGGTGATCTTTAACGAGCAATGAAATTTCACAGCGCACGGGCGTTACCTCGTGTTCCCATCTCCTTGGGAATTCTCAGGAATTACCCGGAAGACAGGACAGACGTGTGATTGGTTTGGGTACCGGCTAACTCGTCAAACCCGGGGAACGAGGCAGCCCACGATAAAGCTCGAGAATCTATCGGCCGAGCTGTGGAGGCTAACTCGGACGTCGAAATCACGAGAGATGGTCTTAATACCTTCCATGAGATTACTCAGCATTATAGACTAGAAAGGCTAACCTTTGTGCTCCGCATAAAATCCTAAACAAAGAACAGGAGGTACTGTGGAGACAACTTCAAACAAAAACTCTCCCTAATCCAGCTGTCCTAACCCATGTGTACCTGGATAGATATAAGTCGGAGTGAAGAAAATGCGGCGACAAAGCCACCGTAGACCACATTTTCTGGGACTGTCCGAGAGATCCCCAACCAATATCGCTCAAGAGGCTCGCGCTCCCGGGCCCGTGGGAGACCTTGTTGCTCAGCTCTAACCTGGAAACCCTAGTACAGGTGGTGACGAGAGCCGAAGAGGTCGCCGCCAGCCTCCACTGACGGCCACCTAACAAGATCAACAAACCGATTTATAACTCAAGACGATAATAAACGTTTTCCAATTCAATCCAAAATTTTAGACTGGAAACCGTCCCCCTATCCTCTCTTCCTCTCCGCTCACCTTTTTCATTTCATTTTTCAATTCCTCCAAATATCCTTTATTTCCGCAGCCTCAGCTAAGGTGCTTCAGCGTCGATGGCAGATGTCGGGGCTAGCAAAAATCTTTTCCTTCCTTTTTACTATTATTGTAATAAAAAAACGACTACTACCAGAAAGGAAACGGCGAAGTAATCGTTTTTATGAAGGAGAAACGCTAAGGCGCCCGTGTGCTGTGCGATGTTAGTGTACGTTAATGATCCCCAGGTGGTCGAACTTATTCCGGAGCCCTCCACTGCGGCACCTCTTTCTTCCTTTCTCCTTTCACTCTCTCATTTACCACTTCTTTTACGGCGCGGTTCAGGTGTTCAACGATATATGAGATAGATACTGCGCCATTTCCTTTCCCCCAAAACAAATTATTATTATCAGCACAGAGATGAGCACAGAGAGCAGTGGAGGGCTCCGGAATAATTTCGACCACCGGGGGATCTTCAACGGGCACTGACATCGAAAAAGCACACTGGAGGAAAAACGCTAAATCGCCCGTGTGCTATGCAATGTCAGTGCACGTTAGAGATCCGCAGGTGGTCGAAATTAGCTCGCAGGCTCGGCCGCTCGTTTTCGGGAAAGAGATGAAGCTTGATCCAACACTCCTGCCTACCACAGCAAAGCCAGCTTCAAGGAAGCGCCATGTGACGAAGTTTTCTTTAGTTTTAAATGTCAGGAACAATAGATTATGGTGGAGCATCATTGCCGCAGTGTTGATTTCTTGCTTTAATTTTGACGTTAGGAACGCTACATAAGGGTGGAACTCCAATGGCGCAGCATTGTGCCGCCGCAACACCCTTCCAGACGGTTCCTGTTCGAATGTCGTGTAGTTCGCAAGGTGCTGAGACCCTATGCCGCTATGAAAAATTGTTTTTGACGATAGGAAACGGTCCCCCTATACTCTCTTCCTCTCCCCTCACCTCTTTCTTTTCATTTTTCAATTCGGCCTGCTATCCATTATTTCCGCCGCCACAGCTCAGGTGCTTCAGTATCGATGGCAGATGCCGGGGCTGGCAAAAATCTGTTCCTTCGTTTTTATATTATTTTATAAAAAACCACTACCACCACAAAGGAAATGGTGAAGTAATCGTTTTTATGGAGGAAAAACGCTAAGGCGCCCGTGCGCTATGCGATGTCAGTGCACGTTAATGATCCGCAGGTGGTCGAAATTATTCCGGAGCCCTCCACTACGGCACCTCTTTCTTCCTTTCGTCTTTCACTCCCTCCTTTATCCCTTCCCGTAGGGCGCAGTTCATTTTTCCAACGATATAAGCGACAGATAATGCACAATTTCCTCCCCCCCCCAAAAAAAACGCAATTATTATTCAGGAATCATCTCACTTCTCGGTGGAACAACCCGCTTTCAATCCAGCGTCCATTCGAAACTAGAAGCGTTGGTACCGTTGGAAGCGTGGGTTCTACTACAATAAGGTGGTGGTTACAACTTTATTGCCACAAAATGGAAGGGATTAGTTGGGGCAGGCGCGAGCCCAGGGTGGCAGCAAGCCGAGGGCAACCTCTTGAGCTCGCGTGATGAGGGCCAGCTGCGTTGTTTTTCCTGAACTGGTCGAGTGTTTGTCCCATTCATCCGCCGAGGAGGCAGGCAAGAGTGTCGTCGGAGCGGGGTTGCTAGCGCATTCCCATAATATATGGTCTTGTGTGGCATGCGTCCCGTCGCCACAGTGCGGGCATGCAGGGTCATATTCACCGTTGGTGATTAAACGTAATCGGTAGGGGCCAAGAATGGCCTTTGTTTGTAGGCGTCTGAGTGTGGCTTGCGCCCTGTCCAGGTCGGGGTGAAGAGCTGGATACGTGCAACTTAGCCCGCGATGAAAGTTTGTAATCTCCGCGTACGGCGAGGCGCCTCGGCGGGGGCGTCCGCTCCCGAGAGGTCTCCCGTCATCCGGTTCGTTAAACCTACAGTACGCCGCTTTCAACTGTGCGTTTCTTCGAATCTCTCGCAGTAGCCGCAACACTGTTCAGATTCAATTCTACCCGTCATCCCTAGCTTCGAATGCCGTGCTGTTCCCTCTTGGTTTTTCTCTGGATCGCATGTGTGGTGGGTGTTTTCAGCTGTAGATTTGTGGAGGGCTATCCTTTGCGCAAACGGTTTTGCTGTCGGCGCAATATTGGATAACAGGAAAGTTGCAGACCAGGGAACATCCACATGTCCTTGAGCGATAAAGTGACCCGTGGCCCTGGCAAACGGTGCCTCGGAGATTGTAACTTCTGTGGCCGCGTAACCCCGCTATACTATTCTGAACAGGCAGGGTGTCGGTATAGTTAGCGTAGGCTGGGAAAGGGAACGGTTAGATAACACACTCCTCCGTGGCTTCTCCGCGCTGTAAGCGAAGGAACGAAAGAGGAAGCGAAAAATAAAGAAGTGCAAAAGAGGCAGCGTAATTGACGGCTACGCAGTAATTTCGATCGGTTGGCGTTGTTCAACGAGGACTCATGTTGTGCAGCACACGGGCGTTTTTCGATATAAACAGCCCCTGAGGTGTCTGAAATAAGTATAGTTACTCGATTGAACAGCGTAACAATCCAAGGGGCGCCGATACACTAGATACAAACGCAGCACTACAGTGTTCCAAACGCCCTACGCCACAGCTGTTTCCGGCATTGAAGAGCAGAGATGAAAAGGAGGATCTTTTGCAGATGCAGCCGTTGCCGCTTCTGGGGACGCAGTTGATGCAGCGCACCATTTTCCTCTCAGTAGTTTCCCTGACAGCACTCTGAACTGCCCTTTGTTTGCACGCGGCAGTGGTTAGGCATAGCTGGAGCCCGTCGGCAGGCCCGTGCACTTTCCTCTATCATCCTGTAATCGCAACAACATAGAAACCTTAGGGAATGTATATCCTCAGACATGGATGTCTGCGATAATCTTACAATACCACCAAACGCCGATGTCGGAGATCGCCAGCGAGACGCGTATTAGTTATTCCGACTGAGCTAAGCCTGGGCTAGCGTCGCCGACTTGATTTTTTTTGTCGTCTCGCACTCAGGGGGACGTCAAAGTGTGGCGGCTTCTCTTTATCGAGCGAGTGCTAAGGTTGTGACCGCGATTCGCGCATCGGGGCCTCCTTTGAGAGCAATGGCCACCGCAACGACAGGACATAAACTCTGAGATTGGCGCCCGTGTGCTGTGCGATGTCAGTGCACGTTAGAGATCCCCAGTTGGTCCAAGTTATTCCGGAGCCCTCCACTGCGGCACCTCTTTCTTCGATGATTCGCTTAGTCCATGTTTTATCCCTTCTCTTACAGCGCGGTTCAGGGGACCGCGGATATGTGAGACAGATACTGCGCCATTTCTTTTCCCCCAAAAAAAAATTTTCAGTGTCGCCTGGCTTCACCGCGCACCGGACGGAGGCTCGCTGCTGCAGTGTATGCGCTCGCACCCGCGCTCACGAATGGGCGCGGCGCTGCTCGAGTATGAGCAATTGACCCAAGGCCCACCCCCCCCTACGGCTCCTGCGCGCCCTGGCCTGCTGCCTCGGAGGTACAGCGAGAGATCGTTGGCATATCGGGAAAGCGGAGCACACCCCTCTGTGCTTTGCAGCAGCTGGCCAGAGACGTCATACACGAGGAGCTCCAGGACCATCTCCTCGTGTACACCGACGGCTCAGTGGCCCACGACAGCTGCTCCCTTGCTGCTGCGGCCACCATTTCCGCCCTGCGACTGCACAGCCAGCAACACGCAGCCTTCTTGGGCTCTTCCACCACGGCGGAGTTGATGGGGATCCGGCTCGGGCTGGACCTGCTGCTCACCATCGGCCCTCCGCCGCCCAGGAGTGCTCTGCTGTGCGACTCCCGCGCCGCCCTCAGCCGCCTGCAATCTAACGGCCGCGGTACCCTACTAGTGCGAGAAATTCGCTTGCGCATCGAGCGCCTCGCGCAGAGAGGTTGTGTTGTGCGTGCACAGTGGGTGCCCGGTCACTGCGGCATCGCCGGCAACGAAGAAGCTGACGACCTCGCGACCGCTGCACACCAACTACCTGCCAGCGATCTGCCCCTTGCGCTGGAGGACGTGCGTGCGGCCATCCACGACCATCTCCGAAAGCAGCACCCCGACCCACGCATCGCGGGAGGTGAGCGCGTCGACAGTGTCACCGGCTGTCGCGCACTTACACGGTCACAACGTGCAATGATCCTCCGCGCGCGCATTGGCTGCGAGTGGCCCGGGGAACGACGGGTGCATCACAGAATCGCGACGAGTGATGTGTGTGATGGATGCGGCGCTAACACTAGAACACCTGCTCCTTCTCTGTGCCGCGTTCGCCGATGCTCGTCGCGATATGCTCGCGGCCTATAGGGCGCAGGGCATACTACCTGACTCCATCAAGACGCTATTGTGGCCGCAGGGCAGTGCGCGCACTCGTGAGCGAACTTTGGTGAGCCTCAGTGCATTCCTCGAACACACGGGCTTGACGTCCGGTCTGTTCTCCGTCAGGTAGTTACACGCAGTGACCGAACGCTCCGCAAGTTCTACCTTGAACGATTAATAACTGGACGCCCCACTCCTCCAGTTGTAACCAACACAGTGATGTGCGCGTGTGTCATTTAATTCCTCTAAAATGAACTAATCACGCGCACAACATGGACACAATTCTTATTGTGTATATAGTTTGTACATATTACTTCTCCCCCTATCCTCTCTTCCTGTCCCCTCACCTCTTTCATTTCATTTCTTCATTCTGCCTGCTGTCCTTTATTTCCGCTGCCCCAGCTCAGGTGATTCAGTATCGATGGCAGATGCCGGGGCTAGCAAAAAACTTTTCCTTCCTTTTTACTATTATTTTTAATAAATCCACTACCACCACCACCCTCTGAGCAAAGTAGCTTCTAGGAATAATTGGGTTTCGAAGCGGAGTCACCCTCCACTTGCTGTCTTCGACTTCCTCAGCGCGCGTGTTCGAGACGCGCCGGGACCTTGCGTTCCCATAAGGAGCAGTGGTAAAGCGTTATCGTACAATTCCCTTTGGTTCCATACAGTCTTTTTTTCTTTATGCGTTCATGGAGGCAGAAGCGCCGGCACGCGCATGACGTCTCCAAGCGTAGCCAATGACGGCGGAACACGTGCAGCTCGTGGCGTCGCATATGAGCCAATCGCAGAGCGGAAAAGGCCTCTATAAAAGAGAAACAGCGCAGCCATTTTGCCTTTCTCTAGGGGCTCTACAGGCAGTCAAGACGTCCGTTCCGTTGATGGCCAGTTGTGTTTGTGGCCCCGCTATCTAAATGGGGAAAGGAAAGCGCAAAGACAAGAAGAAAAACAACTCAGCTGCTGGACCTCCAGGTGCGTAGCGAATTTCCTTCCGGTTCTGTGGCCTCCGCCGCTGTCTCGTTTGGGTGCTCGATCCCTTTGTTCATCTGGCGTCACATAGTGGTCGCTTTAGGCCTAACTTCGTGGGCTACGATGATTGTGTTCTAAAGCATATTTTTGCGAGAAGGCTGAACGAAATGCACGAGCTTCGTTACCCGTTTGTTTTCGCTATTATGCACCATCGTTTTTACGTGAGCGTGAGTGACCGTGACTTGAGAGAAAAAAAAACCTGGTTCGGTTGAGCCGAAGCGACCTCGGCAGCCTTCTAATCGCGTTAAGGTGGGTTCACGTGCAAGCAAACGAGCGAGCAGAGCGATAGAGCGGCTCGTTGCATCGAAGAATTTGCACATTTATTGAACCTCTTTCCTCTGGCCGTTCGATGCGCCGCGACCGCTCGAAACGGCTTTGTGCGCCGCGGCGGCACAAATTGCTAGCGTTTCCGCTCCTATGTGAAGTGGCCTTTGGACTGCGTACGACTTCGCGTCTCCGGTCCTCGTGGCTCGTACAGTGTCGCCATATGCAACGCCAGTATTGGGCTCGATGCCCTCAGGCTGTGACAATAGCCTTGCTTTGTTCGAACAAAGCCCGCACGCTTAGTGAAATCGCGAGGCCTTCAGCTTGCTCAAGCTCCAACCTGCGTTGTGGACAATGCACTCTTTAGATATCATTAATATTAGGCAATTTTGTTATCACAACCAACGTTTTGCATTGATGCTGCAGTCTCGGGAATACTTGATGTTGCGGTAGCATTGCTATACGATAGAATGTATGCGGAATGAAGAAAATTACCAAATTCCAGGCATGCTACGAACGTCAGTGCTAACAGGTTATGTGAAATACCTAACTGAAGCGCATAACCCAATACAAAGGATCGCGTCGCTTCGCTTCACGTCATCTTTTGTTTTTAATTTTTTCTGAGAGGACCCATAAAAGAGGTTCCAGCCGAGCCGCGCATTTGTGACCAGCGGCGCGTTCCTGCCGTGAATGCCTTGCCGAACGTTCGCCTTGCGCACGCGCACTGTTCGTCTCGACGCTCCTCGAGCACGCGCTGCTGCACGCGTCGCCCGTGCGCCTGTGTGTTCCGTCCATGCTGCTGACCTGACACGGGACGGGTGCTGTGGAACGCTCTTCAGCTTGGTCAGTGCCTTGATCCACGGCACGTTTCCGACCGCTGCTGTCTCGTTTTAGCCCGTTCTTCTTGGTGCACAGCAACCTCTCTGCAGCTCCGCACCCCAGTCCCCTCAGCGCATTTACGATTCCTTTATGGTTTATTTGGGTTTAACGTCCCAAAGAGACTTAGGCTATGAGGGACGCTGTGGTGAAGGGCTCCGGAAATTTCGACCACCTGGGGGTTCTTTAACGTGCGCTGACATCGCACAGAACACGGGCCTCATGAATTTCGCCTCCATCGAAATTCGACCGCCGCGGCCACCGAACCCGCGTCTTTCGGGTATCGTGTTTCTGCTTCATTACTCTGTTACCGCCGCATTTTTGGCTTGGGCTATCCGCATTACCCGTCACAAGGGCTCAGTGATTAGGGTGCTCGGCTACTGTTCCGGAGTACCCGGGTTCGAACCCGACCGCGGCGGCCGCGTTTCGATGGAGGCGAAATGCAGAGACGCTCGAGTGTTGTGCGATATCAGTGCAGGTTAAATATCTCCTGGTGGTCAAAACTTTTTGGGAGATCCCACTACGGCACCTTTCTTCATTTCTTTTTTCACTCGCTCCTTCTATCCCTTCCCTTCCGGCGTGGTACAGGTGTCCACCGAGATATGCAAGATGGTTACTGCGTTATTTTCTTTCCTCAAAAGCCAATTTTCAAAAAATACCTCTCCCCGGATTGTGGTCGCTATTTCTCGCGACTGCGTGTTTTTTTTTGTTTTTTTTGGGGGGGGGGCTGCCGGGTGAAGTCAAGGCGGCTTAACAGCTTGACGAGTTTGACCTTGAACCGAGGAGAAACCATGTGAGAGCTATGACGTCACTCAGCCGCCACCGTCGCGTTCATTGTGATCATTGGCATTGTCGTTCACGATGTTGCGGACTCCGTCGATTTTGAAGAAAGGAAGGGAATTGGGGAAGCGCGTTTCCCACAGCGAGCATGTGCTGACATTCTCCGTGACAGCAAGCGTTATCCGCGGCAAGAAACGTGCATTCTTTACGCCCGATATATAAATGAATAAAATGAAGGCTGATTCGACGGACGGTAATTCGAAAGTTCAGCCCAGGTCTCCGCAAGCCGCCAGCTACCGCTTGGCAGGTGTCGTGTTACGTTGCTAGCCCCCCTCCGGCATCGTCCCGTAGCAGCCGCCTTCCGGCTGTCCATTCCTCTCGCCGTGTCAGGTGGCGCTTCGCTCTGCTACTTCGTGCCAACACGTCACCTGTCACACTCCGTAACACGTCATCTGTCAGGTAGCATGTTACAGCGACTACGATGCGGAACGCAGGGACGGGCGAGCTGCGCCCTAAACGGAATGAAACTGAAGAAGTCACTGCAGTTGAACACGAAGCGAAAAGTTTCACCACGTTTGGTAAAGAATTCATCCTATAGGCCGGAGAATAACCTTGGGCGACCTTCAGCCCAACCACGTTAGCCGTGTATGACCGTACGTGGTACAGTTATGGCGTCGCTCTTGACCCTTTACCCATGACCTTTCGTTCACCTCTGCTCTTTGACATTGGGTGATACTACGTCTAAGCCATGTCGTGTGTGTATATAATATAGAACGGCCGTGAATGCAGGCGCTGCCATGGACGAGCCTGAGGCACTTTGCAAGCGTCCTTGCTTTTCGCTGAATTCCAGGGTTATCCAAGTTGTTTTGTTTTGTTGTTTTAGAAAATTGTTTTTATTCTCACGTATACAGCTAGACGAAAAGCGTGCGCGTGTGTCTCAAGTATATTGAATGCGTGGCGGGGTTTGTCGTTTGCCGCTTCTTCGTTGCTGTGGAGGGAGGGCTGATCACTTTTGTGTGAAAATTAAGACCCTGCGCGACAGCTATTGCCTCGCACTAAGTTCTTCAGTGCAAGGGCTGTACGACGCTGTTTGGGGGAGCTGCATGTTTAGTCGCGTTTAGTCACGGAGCATGCCATTATCGGCTTACACAGCTGTCTGAGTTGGGACGGCTGTTCCGACCTGTTCTCTCGACCACAGTATACTAAGTTTTCGGTCACTGACCATGTCAACTATGTTAACTGCAGTCAGCTGACCACTTTCACATGGTCAGTAAACCGAAGATTCATTCTGCTGACCTGACCAGACGGCATTCCATCAAACCATCGACTAAGTACTCTATACCAGCTGTTTTTTCCCGTTGAGCAGACAAGGGAAGGGACGAGAGGGGCTCGTTAAGAAATACATGACGCAAGCCAACAGTGACCGAACCAAGGAGCATAGGGAAATTTAAAAAAAATATTTTGTGGTGTTCATCTGTGGGGGCTTAATATGGCAATGAGTTTTTAAATAGTCTCTTTGCGACCTTAAACCCCCATAAAAAGCGAAACTTTTTAATGATAATTCATTAAAAAGCAGAAGAAAAACAACCACATGCCGCCGGTGGGATCCGAAACTCACGACCTCTGAATTTCGCGTCCGGTGCTCTACCAACGGAGCTCCGGCGACGCCTGTCCAGTCTTCTGCTTTCGGCAGTGTATATATGCGTGTCGTAACGATCGATATGATCGCAAACGCAGCCGATATATAGAGCCGGCGTTAAATGGGCATTTTCGGCTCGCAGCAGTGCCTTCGGCCAGCGGTGGCAACCAAGCCACACCTCCTGCTCCGTCGCCCGCCGGTCCCTCGTGGGTTTCGTTCGCGCAAGCACTCCAGCAGGGCGCCGCGGCCAGCCCGCAGCCGCGCGCCGTCAGCGGCGGCCCGACCACGGCCGCGGATCCCAGCGCTCACCCCACCGCTCAGCCCAGCGCCTCCCGTCCCAGCTACGGGGCCGCCGCCGCCGCGGGTTCCGCCAAGGTAGCTTCCAGCAGCCCCCGGCCTGCATCCGCAGCAGCCGCCGTGAGTGGCACTCAGCCGGCAGCAGCTGCCCTACCACCGTCGCCACCAAGCACGCCGCCCGTCGCGCTGACACAGCAGACCCCCGCAGCTGGCGACCAGGCCACTTCAGGCGACGATGTCAGGATCAAGGTCCGTACTGTTTTCCGAAAAGGGCTTCATCTTGAGCCATGCCATGTAGTTCGTTTAACCTCGTTATAAGGAAGCTGAAAGTTCGTTCACGGCTGTTGCTTCGTTATATGCACTGTTGAAGGAGCTCCCGAGGGGAATCGTAATTCCTTCGTTATATTCATTATTTCGTTATAAACCATGCTGTGCATCTCGTTATGCCAGCGGTCCAAATACATTTGAACCACTTTACAACGAAGTTGAAGGTTTCCGGCGGTTACTTCGTTATAGTTGTAGCTTCGTTATAGCCCCTGATGGCCGAGCTTCCACGTGCAATAGTAATTTCTTCGTTATATAAGTTGTTTGGTATTAAACCGCTTAGTTACAAAGAGGTTCAGCTGTTAGCTTCAAGGCAAGAGGAAACCTCATCTCTCCAAAACATCGACTTAAGTGGACGGTACGAGAACCGAACTCCGGTATAATACAACTGAAGAAAGAAGCGGCATGTGCCTCTCGATAGAGGCCCTCCAGCCAATGGCGTCGACTGGTTCCCATGACGTCATGGTTACTCAATCCTCTTGGACCTGTGTGACATCTCAGGGAGTGGCATATGAAAGGATATGAACCACCGCTTGATCAGATTGACAGCGGCGCCCGGAGAATCGGCCGACGCCGTAGGCTGCAAGGCGTCCTTTGAAGTGCATCCGTCGCTTCTTTCTGGAGTTCCAGCCGACTACAGGGCTTAGTTTTTACTGCTGAAAAGTGCTGTGGGTAGCAAGCATCGTGGTAGTGCATGACGTATAGGGCGCTCTGGAAGTGAAACGTAAGATTTAGCTGCTGAAAATGCCTAGATCGAGAACAACGTTTCGGAACCGCTACGGGTTCCTTGGTCAACAATGAGGAGGAGAAGGCGAGTGGCTGAAATTTGAAACCGAAGTTTGTGACGTAAAGACCGTACTTAAATGAGTGGTTCGAATCAGACCGGGCAGCTGCAATACATTTCGATGGAGGCGAAGCGCTAAGGCACCCCTGTGCTTTGCGATGTCAGTGTACAATAAAGATCCCCAGGTGATTGAAATTATTCCGGAGCCCTCCACTACAGCACCTCTTTCTTCCTTTCCTCTTTCATCCTCTCTTTTTTCACTCCCTCCGTTTTCCCTTCCCTTATAGGGTGTTTCATGTGTCTGCCAATATGTGAGAAAGATACAGCGCCATTTCCTTTCCCCAAAAATCAATTTTCAATTTTCACAGTTTCTTCTGTGAGGTTCAGGGCCTTAGTCTCACCTGGATAAAGGGTGGCTCAAGCAATTGGTGCGTCGTCAGGTTTAGCCTTGGAGTTAACTACTTATACGCCGGCGGCCGAGTGTTTTGTTGCCAGCGTATGAAATATTGTTTTTAAAGTGAAAGCTTTACTGGCCACAGGTTGAGCAATTTTGCATGATTCCTGGAGAGGACGTGGAGCAGTAATGACACATGGCATTTCTCTCTTTCGCTCTCTACCCACTACTGTGCATGCCCCACTAGTAGCACTGAGCCACAGGTGTTCCACCTGCCTTTCCTCAAAATCCAACTTTCAATTTTGTTTTCTCTTTCCTCTTTCCCTCCCTCCTTTATCACTTCCTTCTTGGGGTGGTTCGGGTGTCCACTGAGATATGTGAGATGGTTACTGTGCGATTCCCTTTCCTCAAAAACCAAAGAAAACAAGTTAGTGGAAGGACTTGGTATAGTTCATTGGAGTTCACAATTTTGCAAAGACCATTCATTTTCACGAAAGGAAAGGCGCACAACCAGGAAAGGCGCACAACCGGCTCTGCGGGACAGTGGAGAGCTCAATCTCGCTTCCCCTTTGTATATCCTGGATTAGCTGGGCTAATCCAACCCGCCGCGGTGGCTCAGTGGTTAGGGCGCTCTGCTACTGATCTGGAGTTCCCGGGTTCGAACCTGACCGCGGCAGCTGCGTTTTTATGGAGTCAAAACACTAAGGCGCCCATGTGCTGTGCGATGTCAGCGCAGGTTAAAGATCCTCAGGTGGTCGAAATTATTCCGGTGCCCTCCACTACGGAACCTCTTTCTTCCTTTCTTCTTTCACTCCCTCTATCCCTTCTTTTATGGCACGGTTCAGGTGTGCAGGGATATATGAGACAGATGGTGCATCATTTCCTTATCCCAAAAAGCAATTATTATTATTATTCCTATTATTATTATTATTATTGGGCTAATCGACATTAACTTTTCTGGCGGGAGGGTGGGGGGGCGGAAGGAAATGGTGCAGTGCCCCCAACCGCCCCCGTAAGGGAAGGGACAAGGGTGGGGGGAGTGAAAGAAGAAACGAAGTAGTGCCGTAGTGGAGGGCTGAGGAATAATTTCGACCTCCTGGGGATCTTTAACGTGCACTGACATCGAACAGCACACGGGCGCCTTTCGCCTCCATCAAAACGCAGCCGCCGCGGTCGGGTTCAAACCTGCGAACACCGGGTCAGCAGCCGAGCGCACTAAGCACTGAGCCACCGCAGTGAGTGCATTGTCTTTTTATTCACGCGTTAAATGCGCTTTTACTCCAAGCGAAATGTTGCACTGTCGAGCCCAAACTTCCACTCTGGCAAACTGATGTTTCCTTGGGCTGTAGCTGTTGATTCTTATAAATTACGCGTCTGCACATTGTCAATTCATAGAAAGATTCCCGTATGTTGCTCATCTTTCACTGTTAATGAGCGGCTGGTGCGTCTTTCCGACCTCCACGAATGCCAAAATTTCCACTGTAGTTCCTTGTGCCGAGCTTCGGTGCCGGGCGCCGGTTTGTTTCATCATGAATAATTAAATTTTTCCAATTTTTTTCACCCCAATCGGGACCATTTCTGTGGGCGACCTTGGACATGTGACGTCACCAGCTGCATGCCCGTCGATATTTGCTCGGAGATTGGTCAAGAAGAAAAAAATAAGACCTTTGTTTTTGGCCATTTCACACAAACAGTGGTCTGTCGCTTACAGTCTCCAGTTTAGTCAGTCAACGCACCGAGAGGTTCTGTGACAGTATGCATGACGACAAGCCTCGATCTCGGCGTCATACTTGGGGAGAAACCGAGTTTTGGTTTCGGCGTTCTTTGTTTTTCCTGTTTTAAAGAGCTTCTACTCAGGATTCTGCAAAACGGTTTTTGAGGCACAGAGTAGGGACTCTTAAGAAATGTGATGCGAATGGGAACACAATACCACGTCTAAACATATTCAAAATAGCCCACATTTTCCCTTTGAGTGGTTCAGAAACCTTGCAAGAAATGCTTCTACAGCTGTGGCACCATCATGGCCTTGGTTCACTGTATAAATAATTTAAGGCAGAAAAAGAACAAGTAATTACTGTCTCGCTTTTGATGAACACCGCGACTACGCAGTGCGGTTCCTTGATTTAGCAATCGTCCCGATCGTCCCTGTCATATGCGCTCAAAATAGCACAAGGCTCTGAAATATAATCCGAGGAAAGTACAGGGTCGGTTAAAAGTTCTCAGGCCAAAAGGTCTGCTTTTGAGCTGTATTATCAGGCAGACATGACACCACCAGACTCAGAATATCCGTAGAAAGCGGAAGAGGTATCGTTCTGTGCTCTGGGAACCTTGATAGCTTTATTCGCGTCTTAAATGCCATGATATACCGATGAAACAAGCAAGCCCTCTGGCCCCGAAACTTT
Organism: Amblyomma americanum; assembly: GCF_052857255.1. NCBI lineage: Eukaryota > Metazoa > Arthropoda > Arachnida > Ixodida > Ixodidae > Amblyomma > Amblyomma americanum. Next base: position 335,420,414 of record NC_135497.1, read on the forward strand.
TGACCAACCGGGTACAGAACCTCGCTCAATCACTACGTTCTCTCGTCATAAACATCGGAACCAAATATTCAGAACCCACAATCCCGAGCGAAGGTTGGCGAGCTCTTTCCAGTGACTTTTTCACGCCCGCGCATTTCTCCGCCTCGCGCTCCTGCGTATTTTTTTCAGATGTGTCTGTCGGTTAGATTCAGAAGTAAGGCAGCTGCTATGGCCGCTGCCAGTAATAAGCGTCGCTTCGGCGGTTCAGGAAGCCCCCCCCCCCGACCCCATTCTACAGGGGGGGGGGGGGGAATCCCGAACGCATAGGCAGCCGGCGGTGGGGCCGAGTGGGTAGGGCTGGCTGAACAGCGCCGACCTGTGAGCATGAAAAGAGTGATGAAAAGATATAGAAAGGCTCGAAGACGCTGAAATTTAAATTTTGACTGCACATATCTTCGCTTGCACAAAACATTTTAAACATTGTCACTGGAGGATATTCTTGTTCAAGCGCTGTCCTTTAAAGGGCTCGCTATAATGCACGGGGTGCAGGAGGCTTTTTTCATTAAGACTCAACGGAACCGGTCCTCCGCTGTAGTGTAGATCGAAGACCATTCGGCCAAACTTATGTGACGCTCAACACACGAAACAGTGCGTCCATACTTAATTGTTCATGCTCTGCTCTAATTACCTCCAAACACGGCGCAGGAGCTCGAGCGAACCTTACCCTCTCACTTCCCACGGCGGCCTGCCCACGGCCAGCTGGGCCGGACCATACAACTTCTTGCCAACCACTTCAGCATCGAGATACCGACTGGCAGCGTCTACCACTACGACGTCGACATCTCCTCGGAAACTGCCAAGGAGACCAAGGTTCCTGAGCAGAAAAAGTACCGATGCCTCAGTACAAAGATCAACAGGATTGCCATCGAGCTCCTAGTAAAGAAGTACCGGCAAGACCTGGCCAACTGCATCCCTGCTTTCGATGGCCGCAAGAACCTGTACACGCGCCGCCAGCTCAACTTCCGCGAGCGGACATTCACAGTCGACCTCGAGGAAGACCAAAGATCCCAGAAGTTTATAATCAAGGTCCAGTACGCGGCCACAGTGAATCTGGACGCCCTGCATGGCGTCTTCCAAAAGCGCGTACAAACTGTGCCCCAGGAAGTCCTCCAGGCCATAGACATCGTCTTGAGGCACAGCCCCTCGATCAACCTTGCACCGGTTGGACGCTCGTTTTTCAGACCGCCGGGACCCAACGAGCACAATGACCTCGGAGGAGGCCGGGAGGTGTGGTTTGGCTACTACACGAGTGTTCGACCCGCCCAATGGAAGCCCATGCTTAACGTCGACATGTCAGCAACAACATTCTACGAGTCGCTTCCACTGGTCGACTTCATGTGCAGGTTCTTAAGCGACAGCCGTCGTGTGTTGACGCCCGCAGACTTCCGGTCATTGCGCGACAACCAGTACGTGCGCCTGAATAGGGAGCTCAAGGGACTCCGTGTCAAAGTGACGCACCTTCCGTACCCGCGCAAGTACAAAGTGGTCAAGATCACGAGGGAACCTGCGAAGGAAATCTATTTTGAATCAGAAGGTAGTCAGGTCTCCGTCGCCGACTACTTCCAGAGCCGCTACAGGCGCTTGTCGTACCCGAACTTCCCTTGCGTGCAGAGTGGCAGCCCGACACATCCGGTCTACATTCCTCTGCAGGTGTGCGAGCTGGCCGAAGGCCAGCACTGTCGGAAGAAGCTCGACGAGAGTCAGACCGCCGAGATGATCAAGCGCACGGCCAAGCCGCCAGCCAAGCGCTTCCAGAAGATTCGTCAGTCTGTGCGCGACATGGTCAGCAGCTCGGACAAGTACCTGCGAGAGTTCGGCGTCAAGATCAACACTGAGCCCACTCAGGTTGTGGGCAGAGTGCTCGACCCGCCATCTCTGGTATTTGAGAACAACACCATGTGCAAGCCGCGCGACGGTACGTGGGATCTCCGAGGGCAGCGCTTCTACAAGGCGATGTCCATGACAAAGTGGATTGTTCTCAACGTGAGCCGCTTCGCGCACAAGGATTCCCTGGAAAACTTCATCAGGATGCTGATCCGCATCGGCCAAGAACTGGGCATGCGCATTGCGCAGCCGCTTGCGGTCATCACGTTCGACACAAACCGCCAGCCCATGCGGACCGTTCTCACGGAGCAGCGCAAGCAGTACCCGCAGTTGGAGATGGTTGTGGCAGTGATAACAAAAGCCACGAACTACGCTGAGATCAAGCAGGTGGCAGAGACTGAGCTCTCTCTGCGCACACAATGCATCTTGGACAACAACGTGGTCCAAAAGTGCAACGCAGCGCTCATCCAAAACCTGTGCCAGAAGATCAACGCCAAGATGGGCGGTATCAACAATAGTCTCCTGATGCAGGAGAAGCCGAAGCTGTTTCATAGGCCCGTGATCGTCATTGGAGCAGACGTGTCGCACCCATCGCCTGGAGGCAAGGTGAGGCCATCCATCGCCGCGTGCGTCGGAAGCCTAGACACTGTACCGTCCAAGTTTCACGCCACCATTCGGGTACAGATTGAAGACTCCGAGGCTAAGGCGCGTGTGGAAATCATTAGAGACCTGAAGGACATGATCAAAGAATTGCTACTGGCTTTCCACCGCGCCACCAGGCACAAGCCCGAGCGGATCGTCTTCTACAGGGACGGAGTGAGCGAGGGGCAGTTCTTGGAAGTCCGTAACTATGAGGTAAGTAACTGCGCCTACTACTATACTGTGCCCACTAAACGCTCATCTTGTTAAGACAGTTTTTCCCGCATTCAATGTAACTAGTGTCATTGGATAACCTTTGTCTTTGGAGAAGCCGACTAGCTGTGCATATACGTAACGACACCGAATCGATCTCCACAGGGATATAATTTCAGGACATCCAGGATATTCATTTCTGGAGACGTCTTGTCGGCGTTAGTTGACCTCAGCTTGATCGTTTCTCTTCAAAAGGTGGTAAACATCCAAGACTGAGGCCTCTGGCGCGGTTTTGTACGTATCCGCTCCGCCTCTCATCCTTCTTACACACGGGCGATTATAACTGCTGTGCAGTTGACCGTCCGTTGACCTGAACGACAGTTCGAGGTGTTATACCCGTGCCACACGGTCAAGTTTTATGTCATTAATTACTTAGTAAATCAATTTTTAACGCAATTGGCGCGGTGCCACACACTTGTATTTAATGACATTAGACAGACTAACTGGCGTTTGCGACCTTCTGAGTTCGCCACACCTCATTCGCCCGAGATCTGTATACTCTTTTCGCCATTCCGCATGCGGAAAGACATGCAACTTTTTTGTGTGAAGTCACTACCCAGAGTATAATCGTTTATTCATAAACAACACTATTTTTAATAGGAATTCATATGTACTGTTATCCTGTGAGCTGACACACGTGTTCTACTTTTACACACTTGTCAAGCAAGAACAGTGGCATTTTCTACAAAATAATTTTTATATTATATTTGAAGGGCATTGCTGTTATACTTTCTCATTAACACTGTTTATATTCAGGGCTTTTTTTTACTGCCTTGAAGGCAGTATCGTCACCGTGACTAGTTAAATTATTTATTTACTTATATACAGATACCTTATAGGCCTCTAGAGAGGCATTGTGTAAGGGGGCGATACAGAAGTTTGTGAGAAATAGGCCAGAAATTCAAAAATCATATTAAAAGTACAGCAAAACACACAAAAAACAGGTGAGTTCAGATAAGATATCGCAATTCATTAACAGGAATAAATTAAAAAAAACACTCTGCTTCATGAAACAAAAACAGGAGAAATGCACGAAGATTTATACAAAAGCCAAAGAAAACATATCAGGCATAAATGAGCAAAGCTGCGCATCACGAAACCGAAGAGGCAATAGTCTCAAGCTGCTGAAAACGAAGTTGTACGAATCCTGAGTATTTAAATGACGTGCTAACCGTTATCAACGAAATGTTTGGGTAGATGTTCGCGAAAGGGGTCTTGATTAGCCTGCAGGGCGGTGCAGTCCGGAAGATCGTTCCAGAGACGAATGGCACGCGGGAGTGACGAGAAGTTGAAATCATGTGTGTTGCCATAAATTCGGCATAGCTGCAGTTATAAGTAGGAGGGACGTTGTAGATGTGCTGGCGGTGAATCAGTGGCATGGACGTATTTGTGAAAGATAGATAAAAGGGCAGTCTCGCGACGAATTTGCAAAGGATAGATAGATAGATAGATAGATAGATATGTTTATTTGAGTGTGCCTCAACAGCCAAGTGGCCTAAACGAGCGCACACTAGGTCAGATACATCAAAAACATCACTTCAAAAGATTTAAAAGCAGGCACGAAAACAACAATTAGGCAAATATGTCCATGTCATTAAACGTTTTGTTATATAAGATTTGTAAACGAGTCATTGGACAGATGGCGTGCAAATCGGGATAAAATGTGTCGAAACATTTTGCAGCTTTTGCATGCGGCACACGAAAATTCAGCGACATCAGTAAGGTCCCACAGTTAATGTAACCGCGCACGACGTTTTGCAGAAACTGCATGTCACGTATGCGTCGCCTGTCGCCAAGGGTAGACATATTGAGGTCTGCCAAGAGAGAATCATAGTCGTAGAAACGACGGCGACCAATATATCTATCATAATAGATGCGTATGCATGGAGCGAAAGTATAATAGATAGTATAATAGATGCATGGAGCGAAAGTTTGATCTTCAGTTGGGTTGCACTGGACTGATAACTGTAATTTTGCCAAAATGAGACGACAAGCCCGATTCTGGACAGCTTCCAACTTCTCTATTAGATATTTCTGATAAGGTGACCAGATGGATGAAGTGTACTCTAGCTGCGGTGCTACAAAAGTAATATAGGCTTGTTTACGCATGTCAGGGGTAGTGCATAGCAGGTTACGGCGAAAGAAAACTAGTGACCGGGAAGCATTAGCGAAAGTGGTGGATGTGTGTTCAGCCCGAGAAAAGTTTGGTGAAATATGGACGCCTAGATGCTTATACTGCGTATTCCGAGCTAATGTATCGTTATTATTGCGGTATGGAAAATTCGAAGTTGCGCATTTTCGGCTAAAAGTAATTATATTACACTTAGAAATGTTTAGTCATTAGACACGTTTTACACCAGTCGTTTATGCAATCGAGGTGACTTTGAAGTTCAAGGTGGCCATTAGTAAATTTTATTGGTCAATGAATAATGCAGACGTCAGCAAATATGTGTATCTAAGATGAGATTGTTGCTGGCAGGTTATTAATGTAAATTATTAATAGTAATGGACAGAGGAGGCTTCTAGCGCCGCGCCCGATGTAACATCGCAAACAGGAAATTAATACTTGTTAACAACGGTGTACTGCTGGCAATTAGAAAGAAAACTACGGACCCATGACAGAGTTAAAGAATGTAATTTAAGCGCACAAAGCTTAGATATTTGTCGGCAATGTTCTACCCGATAAAATTCTTTGGCAAAGTCCAAAAAGGTGGAAGTGGGCAGTTTTCGTGCGAGTGTTTGTTGCCACTTTTGAAAACCGGTACAACCTTTCCTATTTTTCAACCGGTGGAAACCTCACCTGTAGATATTGACTGCTTAAAGATATGAAGGAAGATGATTTTGGAGACAGAAATGGCATTTCATTAGTATTTTGAATTGATTTAATCAACACCAGAAAAAGAGGGTACTAGGTTATTTATCAGGTGTACTAAGCCATCAAGTGTAATGTCAACCGGCGCCATGTACGGGTAACCAAAATCAGGTACATACGAGACGTTAGGATTATCTTCTTGGGTGAAAATATATGCGAAAAACGAGTTAAATGCTTTAGGACATTCAGCATCGAAGTAGGGGGTGCTGTCAATATCATGTATTGATATATCATTACTGACACTGTTCGGACGTATTGTTTTGAAGGACTTGCTTTTATTGTTCTTAAGTAGCGCAGGAAGGGCTTTTTGAAAAAAAAATTTTTCGTCACAAAGGCCAGAACAACAGAGGTTTAGGTAGGTTCTATATTTACCCGGCGCGCAGGGCGAACATTCGTGCTTTGTATTTTTGTACAACCGTTTTTTTTTTCTTATTTCTCATGCATTGATGCTTTCTTGTAAAGCAAGTGTTAGGTTTATGATTTGATAGCGTGATAAGCGGGACATGTTTGGCTACTATTTCGGCGAGCTTGCCTCTAAATTGAACCCGCGGTTATATTCTACTGACTTATATTGAAAAGAGGGTGTCAGAATATTATCAGAAAACATTTGAATTTCGTCATTTATTGGATTGTAATCTCCTCTGTTTAGTTGCGAATCAGTAATGTCAATAAATCTGCCAATAAATAATAATGTCGTTAAATCTGGACGTGTAGCGCCAGCTCCGAAAAAAATGGCATAGGCAAACTTAAGGCTACAAACATCTAGAAAGTGCGCGTGTGGCACGGGTAATAAAAGGCAGCGCCACCTGCTGTTGAGATCTCAGCGCAGTGGAGATACGCAGTTGGACCAGTCTACTGACCCGCTGCATCGGCCGAGTCGGCGGCATTTCCGGCTGCCACATCTTGCTATCTTGGCTAATATAAGTACAACTACAACTTCCATTATAGTCGGATACAACTCAAGAACCCAGCAACTCAAGAACCCTAAATGGACTCTCTTGCAGCCAATGGCATAGACCTATTCTCATGAGCCTGCTTGGGTAACCACGTGGCGAATGCTAGATGAAAGGGGTTAGTCTCCCCCCTCACAGGGAAGACTATTGTCACTGCCACGGCGCACACCGCATTGTCAGCCTTGAGGGTTCGTGATGATAAGCCGAAGCCATTGGCTGGAAGGGGGTCCTTTACGGAGAAAATCGGCTTCATTCTTGAGTGTATCCGACTATATTCGGATTTGTGTAGCCAGAAAAAAAAAGCCCGCGAAGTGGCACCAGTAAAACAACGGCTGAGCGGTGAAGCCGGACGTTCCTGTACTGAATTTTTTTTTGGCTCTGTGTGGTTGTTCACTACAGGTATACTGAAACGCCACACTTGCACAGAAATTTTTGTTGAGTGAAGTCAACTAGGTGGTCAATGCGCAGAGTTATGTGCAAACCGATCATGTGATCCGGAATGTGGACCGCGTGAACTCAATTTAGAGGAGTATGCCGAGTAACTGCAGCCGACTGTTATTCATTTAAGCGTCAGTTGGAAAAGCTGCACTTCCGTTGAACTGAACGGTAGCTGAAACGGCTCGTTTAACCAGAGTACAACCGATAATAGCATTGCTTAAAAAAACGGTGATCTTCGCCGTACACTCTTTGTGAAACGACAATTGTATAAAATACGACAGCATAGTTCGTGAACATCCAAATTGTTTGGTTTACATTCTGAACTAGGTAGATATCGTGATGATTCGAATGGCCTTTCAGCCTTGACCGACATTTTTTGTTTCCGCTCTCAAATCTCGCAGGTGAGCGCCATCCGGCTGGCGTGCAAGGAACTGTCTCCCAACGAGACCTACGAGCCAGCAATTACTTTCATCGTGGTCCAGAAGCGGCATCACACGAGGTTCATGCCCGCCAACGACCGCGACGGCGTGGGCAAGTGTCGCAACGTCCCACCAGGCACGACCGTAGACTCGGTGGTCACGCACCCGCTGGACTTCGACTTCTTCCTCTGCAGCCATTTCGGCATCCAGGTAGGCGTCCTCTTCTCCGCTCTTGTTGCGATTGTCAGCGGGAAGAAATGGTCTGCGGTGTTTTCGTTTATGAATTTGCGGAGGAAATAGTCCGGGCGCCGGCATCGCCAAAGTCGTGTCGCGTCGTTAATGCGCTACAAATTCCAGGAGCGCCTGCGGTGTAGGCCTTCCACATCTTGAGGAAACGGAAGCATGGTTTTCGAGATCACCTACACGCGAAACTGTGACGGAAGATTTCCGCTTTACATTGAGTCCATCAGGAGCGCTGTGTGTGACTGTGACGTCATCGTTCACCATTGGGGAAGCGGTATCGGAAGTTGTGCATGGGGGGCCTCTATGGCCAGTGCTCAGTGATGCTGTCATGTGGATATGGTCATTGGTTTTTATTCTCGAGGTGGCGTCTACTGAGACATGATTGCAGAAGGTTGGGTGAAAAGAGAAGCGCTTGATGTTTAGCTCGTACGTAAAAGATGGAAGCGGCTTTTAAGTCTCAAAAAACGGTCAAAAATTGATTTTTGTTTAAATAGTCGTGTCGGCTTGTATGCCTCGGTGTTTATGCTGTCCCGAAGTCGGGACACCGACATAGATGACGATGACCGACCAATGCGCTGATGACAGCCAGCCAGGAAATAATAGTTATTCACTGTATTTATTGGCGCGAGGGCATCTAAGGCCAGATAAAGCCAGAAACATGTTGTGCATGCGGCATTAGGAGCAGGGCAAGTGCATGGGTTGCTCATGGGCACTGCCGGTTTTTGTATATTGCGTTTAAGCACTGTCCTTCCCACGTAATGGCGCATTTAAACCGCAAACACCACGCCACACCACATCGCACCACAAGCAGGACCACACCGCACCACCACATACCTCGACACGACGCGACACAACATGACACGGCCCTTGGAATTCTCGCATGTGAATAAGTGTACTCCTCGGCGCACCCGCAGGGCACCAGCCGGCCGGCCCACTACTATGTCGTGTGGGATGACTCCAAGTTCAGCGCGGACGACCTGCAGAAGCTCAGCTTCTACCTGTGCCACACATACTCCCGATGTGCAAGGAGCGTGAGCATCCCGGCCCCTGTGTACTACGCGCACCTGGCCGCCTTCCGTGCAAAACACCACATCGCCAGCAAGCTGGAGACGTCCGGCGCGGTCAGCCAGTCGTCTGAGGGCGGCGGTGACACAGTGTTGACCACTGCCCAATACGTGGAGGCCGTCAAGGTGCTGCAGGAACTGCAGGCCTCCATGTACTTCGTGTAATGGAGGAGGTTCTCCGCTGCCCCTGCATTCCGGTTACGGTGAGCCTGGAGGCGCACCACTGACGTCATACCCAACAGTTCTGGAGAAAAGCAATCTGGAACGGGAAAACGTTTAAAGGCATTTGCAGGGAGGGTGTTATATAGGGTATAGGGAGGGTATTATGAGCGCAGTGTTCCTCATATATTGTAAAATTCTACTACAACAATCAATATATCCCCAACCTACCGCCTGCAGGCTTGCATTTTTTTTTTGCAATTAACGTTTTTGCTACAGTCCAAAGTGTTCCTCATTGGTTTTCTATTACAGTCATAACTGCTCGATGCGAGCAATGGAAACAGTATAAAAGGAAGATTTTTCCAGATATCGGAAGAATGGGCCTTGAATATTTCAATACCAGAATCTTACACTTTCCCAAATTTCAATTTTTTTTGTCGAAGAATGTTGGACATGTGCGCAAGACGTTGAGGACAAGATATACGTGACACGCAGTGGACATCTTCTCCCGGCCCTCTTGGCGTTGCACTGTCGTGTGTTCAAGGCGCAGGTGAAGTGGTATGCATGGGATGGACGATAAAGATCACCGCTTTACGAATGCCGTATAGCAACATTTTTTAAAGCGTTTTGTTGTAGTGAGAGACGACTTACCTGTTAAGTGCTGCTCCGCCCACATTAGGGCCGCTGCATCGAATTCCTCCACGAGGAAAAAATTAATCGGTTATAAATTCGTTTTGTGTTACCTAAACTAGAAGTTTACCACCAGACGAAATTAAAAACGAGGGAATTTTGATCCAAATTTTATGATCGGAACTTAAAGTGTTTCAGTTTGGTTCATTGTAAGCTACACATCACAGATGCGCAACTGAATAGGAACATGAACACAAAGCGCTTGCCCTGTGTTGTGTGCCTTTCACGTGTTTAATTGCGCTTAGTTCAGCTGTGCATCTTCTATGAGCGCACAACCAAAATTTTCCGTTAAATATATATGCGCCTAATATGCTTTTTTTTGTCGTCCTAACAAAATGTTATTGACCACTGTCCGGCGATATTTTCTCTTTTTCTCGCTGCCTGCGCCCCGACTTGCTATACTCATATATGCTGTATGTATTGCAGGCAGAGAAGAACCTGAACTGAATTTAACCGGCTTTCTGCACCTTGAGAGCATTTCATAGCTGCACAAAAATGCGATCTAACTTTAAAAACCGCAGCCTTCGCGACGTTCAACTGCATAGCCGTCAGCTAGTTGTCTAGCCCCGCGGGTGTCCCTTTGCGATAGATAGAGCGAGAAGCCTTTTAATTTAAACAAGAGATTTTAGCTCGCATACTACACTCTAAACACAAACAAACGCCTATATGGGAGTAAGAAAGAGAGTAAGCTGCCTCCTAGCGGATAGGACAGCTTACTTCCCTTTCTTACTCCCTTTTTACTCCTTTCTGTTTAGAGCATACTCTACATGGGGAAGAGTATTGTGGCGAAAATATCGTAAGGCGAGAAGCGCGGAAAATATCTTTATAGCAGTAAAAGAATAAAAAAACAATAAATATAATCTAAGCATAAATGGGCAGTCAATTTGCGCTGAGGTACATGGACAAGTAATGCTACAAGATATTAAATGGTGATGCGCAGTATGTCCTACAAAGGGGCTATCAGTGTTCACTGCATGAATAGAGCATAGTGGTGAGACTTCAATTCATAGCGGTGAGTTGTTTTCTATTTGCCTATATAGGCGACATTGGCCTTTTCGAGCGGATGCATGGATCTCGGAGTTCGTTCTGTGAGATCGCTGTATATGCCATTTGTCACTGTTTTTCAGCATTCTCTATAGATTCCAGTGTGATGAACATAGAGATCAAAAATCTTTCTTTGTGATCGGAAACAATCGCAAAAAATCGGAGACTATGAAATAACGGATTTATTTTCTTCGAAGAGATGTATGATCAGTATCTTTCAGCTGTAGCTCCGCAAGCCTGGTATGAACAACTACTAATCGGTGGTTTTCGTTGTTAGAGGCTCGGGCTGGCTTTGATTCAAATTCGACGGAACAATTTAAAGGTTAGCGTAAGTCAGCCAAGCCGCCACTAATTGCAGCTTTTGTTTTCTTGCAGGCTCGCAAGGCGAAGGATTTCCTTGGTTTTGTTCTTTCATGTGCTGTCCGAAGAGTGCGGGAGCCTACATTGTTGTTTGCTGTTCTTGTGCCTTGAAATCTATTAAGTTCTAATAAAAAAAGGTCGATAAAGTTGGCCGTTACATGAGGTTTCCTTGTCTTGCAGTCACTGGCGCTTGCATTGGCCAGCGTTGTCCGGATCCAGTCTTTTCAACTACAACACATGCTAAAAAAGTGATAGGGTTTTGAAACGTAGTTAAGCCGAGTAGAGGTGCGAAAGCATGTGTTTGGCTAGGTTGGCTCAAGGTTTTGCTTGGCTGGTTGTGTTTTGCTTTGCTGTGATATTGGGCTAAGGTTAAGCTCTGAAAGAGGTTAGGCTGATCTGATCTGTTCACGCCGCAGATGGAAGTTGATATAGACGATGACGTGCAATGGACAGCATGAGTGAGTGTGGTTTTTTGACACGAGGCGTGATCGGCTGCGGAGATAGCACAGTGCTCCTTGTGTAGTGGCGAGCGAATCTGATCTGTTCGGGCCTCCGGGGGTTCATCGCCCAGTAGCAGCAATACTTATATTTTATGTCTTCATGCGCCTAGGTTGACACTAAAAGTCAAGCTCCGCGCAAACTCGGTCAGCCGATTAGACTTCGTGAGCTAGTCCCTTCCCTAGCAGCGCAGGCAAATGGGCCAATTTTGCGAATGACTGATTTCCCTCTGGTGATAAAAATTTGCCAGTATATTCTCAATATTGGGCCGATTAGTCGTGCTGCTGGGTGTCAGTATTTCGCGCACCTTTCTGTGCGCACCGATACACCCTTAGAGCGTGTGGGGGTAGCGGTCTCGGTGCCAAAAAGATGCCATTGACTCAATGTGCCAAGCTCAGCCGGAGACCAGCTACCAAGAGCCGAGGGGGTTGGTCGTTTGGTGCCCAGCCTTCGCCGGTCGCAAGCCAGAGAATGGGTCGGAGCCAAAGGTTCACAAAACCAAACAAAGCTTATACAGCAGAGAGACGATACAGAGGATTTCGCAATCATTCGTACGAGCACATACAAAGTGATTTACAAATACAGTGCAACTCATGCAAATTAACAATCGAGAGAGATTACAATTCAACAGAATCTGCATTTAAAGCGCACTAACACAGAGAGAAAAGAAACACAATTTGTTCCCCGGGCACTGGGAGAGTAGGCGACCTGAGGAGCACGACAGGGCCGATCCACAGACTGGCGCACGTTACCTCGGTGGTCCGTGGCTGGTCGAGTGGGGTTCTCCCGGGAGTCGTGCGTGCGCGCATGTCAATTTTCCCGGATGTTCCCTCTGAGGACACTTGACTGCATGCCTCAGGCCATAGCGCCCGCATGCATGCCGGTAGTGTTCGGTTTCGGCACCGGCCTCGATCGGCGGCCCACGTTCTTCTTGAACCCTTTCCCTTCGAGCAGAGTGTGCGGTCTCGTCACTGCTTTGGCGGCAGAGTTGGCGTCACTCCGTATGCCAGCCCTGCTACGACGGCGCCGCTGCTAAGCGCAGCCACTGCCCACTGGACAAAGAGCCTTTCCAGGAGGAAGACATGGCGTGGACCACCATCAGCAGGGGCAACGTTCTCGGCCGAAAGGTACGCCGCTGGAACTCTGAGCACTGCTGCGATGCCGAGTGCGTGGCGTCCGCCATGTTGGAACACTTCGCCAACACATACCAGTACCACGCCATGATCTCCCCTTGTGTATCCAAATGGTCCTGCACCAGGACATTGCGGAACATCTGGAGCGCGACTGTTTATCGTCCCGCGCACGCGAACAAGACGATAAATTTGGCAACGTATTCATGCAAATAAAAGAAGCGTTAGGAAAGATACAGGAAGGAAATGGTGCCCTGCGGATGAAGCTGGATTCATTCGAGCAGTGTCTGCGCCCTGAGACTTAAAACACAGTAGCATCTCAGTCCACTACTATCGCCAGTGCAGTGACGGACGCTCTAGAAAACAAGGTTTTGGGGCTCAAGACCTTGGCCGAGACGGCATTAGCTGAACACAGGCGCGAAGTCGCATCGGAAATCAGGGACGCACTGGCTGGAAACGGGAGGTCCATGAAAGAGGTAGTCATGCCAGAGTGTGAGCGGACAGCGCTGTTTATGAAGGACAAGGTCGTAGAAGCCTTGTGTGAAGATCGCACGCTGGGAGATGCCGGATTTTTAGCTTCGGCGGCGTCTGCTGGAAAACAGGCTGCGTCAGTAGACGACGAGGCCAAAGCTGAGGAACAGCTGATCATCGCTTCCCTGAACATCGGTGGTGATTTTCTGGACAAGTAGGTTCCGTTCGAATGAACCATATATGACTGGGATGAATTTCTCTCCCAAGCACGTTCTTCGCCATTCCGCACAAGCAGCGATGACCAGCCTAGCTACCACCATGGAAACCTTATAGTTCCGTGCCAATGTTTTCACGGCCACCGTGTTTGGCCTCGTGTTTACATACTCGAGGGCTTGTGCGACAAATTCCTGAATTGACCCATGGATAACAAGGTTAAGCTAGTTCTCATCGATCCTAGCGACTGCACGAGACAATTAACTGTAAGGAACGCAATTCGACCAGTCCGCCGCTGCGCTTGTATGCCTACTGCCTTTGCCAACTGCATCAAGTTACCATGCTTTGCAGTAGGAATATACTACCGTTGCTAAGAGTAAGCATTCCGTATATTTAGTGACTGAAATCTCCTACGGAACTTGGGCAAAATACCCTGCCCCTAAATGTGAGCGCGCTAGAGGACAGCTTACTTTGTTTTTACACCTTTATCGGCTTATTCGTGTATAGATTGTGGGCGCTATATATGGCACATCTTCGGGGTTACCGACAGGGGCGTATTTATGGGAGGAAAGGGAGCCCCCCCTTATCTCGGCTGGACCCCATTATGTGGACAAAAAAAAGTCCAAGAAATACGCTGTTGAAATGCGACCAGCATTTCCAAGAGTAACACATGAATCTGCCCCTGGTTACCGACTCGTATCTCTGTCCACGAAAAGCCTTGCCTCGTTGTGACATGAGCACTACGCCAACACGCTTCTTCGGCTGTCGTTCCATTCGAAATAGTGAAATACGGCGAGGTGTGGGTGGGCAGCAGAAGAAAGCAGAGAACTCTGAAGAAAAGCTGTACGGGAGTACGAGGTTATGTGACATTTATCCTCCAGCTTAATCATAATTAATGCAGCCGACCCTGGTCGATTAAAAAATTGCTGGCTAATCCGTGCTACGCCTATATTACCCCACTGCAGGAATGCATGCCTACTGTTCATTGTTTTGATCTCATCCACACGCAAGCAACAACACAATGAACATTGTCAGCAAAAAAATCTTTATGCACTTGTTTCTTTGCCAAGATGGAATTAAATTTAACGCAGCACATGAAGGGAACAATACAGGCGTGAACTCACAACTGATTATTCAGAAAGAACGCACGTACATATATGCAGTCATGCAGTGATTCATCATATCAAAATTTCCATAATATTAGGTACGTCTCCAGAGAAATTATATTTTCGCTTCAAGCGCAGTGAAATGTCGCTGATACATATATCAGCCTTTTATTCTGATAAGCGCTACCAGTAGGTACCGTTCGACTTCTGCCTAGAATCTTTATATTGGTCAACATTGGCAAGCATTTACAATATTTGCATCTTTTGGACGTTACGTCGCTTGTAAGCATTCAGCGATGACGTAGGCTGTACGATATGTCCGCTATGAATTATCGCCTGTTATCGGCGTCACGGCGCAAGCACCTTTTTGGTACGCCAGGACTGAAACCCCCAATTTCAAATGTCGCCGACGCTTGTCTGTACGAAACCTTGAGTTTGCTCGGGAAGAGAAACATGGGTCGCGCTAACCTCACCGGTGGCAGCACCTGCCATCGCACGGCTCTGGCGCATCGTTTAACAGCTGCGCCACTCCGCTGGCACTGGTATAAGGACTGGTAGCGATCTATGAATGAAAAGTAGAGAATGACCATTTCCACATACATGGGCATCAGCCCATTAACTCTATCGCGTCATATCCTTAAGGCGGAACCTAAGTCCGATTTCGCCCACCTTTTTCTGAGGCACCTGCTTGACATTGAAAACCGAGCCTGGAACCTAAATCGAATTGAAAACCAAAGTTCTAGCAGACTTAATTCGTAGGTGGCCTAATCGTGCTAAATCGTGCGCCATTCTTTTTTTTAATTTCACTTACCTCCCAATGGTGTCACGCGTTCGAGGTGAGATCGTTCAGGCGGATTCAAGGAACCAGCACGCTAGCGTTGACACAAGCACACTTAGAGCCATTTTGTGCACCCTACAAGCCAACCAGACCCACAAAAAATCGCTCACGCGAAAGAAAGAACGCGGGCACTGTCCCCCAGTGCAGAACGACGTGTGATTGCGTACTACAAGAGGACATACGAGGGCGTTGAAGAACGGGTGCTCGAACGCTACGGAGTACGCATCACAAGAAAACACATGCGCATTTTAAACGGATATAAATGCACAGTACTGTCAAGGAATACGTTCAGTTATCTCGTGAAGATAGTGAGCAGTCATAAGAAAAGTTAATCTCTCATATAAGTTCTCTTTTGTAAAAATCCCTGCTATCCCCTTTGTACTTCGCTGTGCGAAATTAGTCCGTTTTTAGCAGCGGTGTTGTACAGTCGCACTAATTGAATGGCAACACTTACATGAGGAAGTGCCCGTGCATAAGCGTTAACGCTTAGCTAGATCAACGTGGCAGCAGCGCTGTCTTCTCGCGTCTGCGCAAACGACCCAACGCGTGGCGTTGCATACCCACACTGACACCTCAAAGGTGCAGGTTCGAATCCCAGTCGAACATATCTATTTGCACAGCTTTTATTTCCTCGAGCTGTCTTGTGCTGAGGACGGGCGGACAGATAGAAACCTGCGGACAGAGAGGTGACAGTGTAGCCGTTAAAAAACCCGTTGTCCCGTATTAGGTGGCGGATCGCTATAGCAGCGCATGGTTCGAGTCACGGACGTCCTTGCACTGCAGCCCTGAAACAGTGTTCGTCTCCGTATGGGTTGCAAGTAGATATAAGGATAGGCTTGGCGGCCGTCTTACAGAGGGTTGACATCCTATGAGCGTGTCAACCCTATGAGGGTTGGACGCTATGTTGATAAAAGGCGAATTAGGAAAGGAGGGCCGGGGGGAGGGCAGCAGGAACCCATGAAAAGCATCGACCACTTTTGTGATTTCCAGAGACGAAAAACGCGCCTACAGGCCTTGAAAAACTGGTGCTCAGGTCTACCCCACGATGACGCCCCCGGCCCCTTTCCTACCGCGAGCCCGCTAGCGATTGTAGCGCCACCTCGGTTATTTGTAAACATTCAGGAATTCTACAGCTGTTAACAGCAGCAACACTAGTCTCCACTAAGAGGTCTTCTCAACGCGAAGTCAACAGCAACACTAGTCTCCACTAAGAGGTCTTCTCAACGCGAAGTCAATGTATTATATCTATGACCGTCAAATTATACGTACAAAATAATTTTAGCGACGAAAGACAATCAATTAGAGCCACACTTCAGGGCATGAGGCGAGTAGCATTTATACTAAGCCAAGGCCTCCGAGATCGGGTATTAAGGTAGGGTTTGCTGAATGGACCTGACGCCAGTGACGCCAGCTATAGTCGGATACAACTCAAGAAGGAAGCGGCAGACGCCCGTCAAGGGAGGCCGTCCAGCCAATGGCGTCGACCGATTTTCAAGACGCCGCGGTTAATCTGATTTACCCTTGTTTATTTTCCATCCTTCTGCCACCGCCTCCGAGTTCAAGCTGGCAGTTCCGAAGGGAACGGTCATGCGGAGAATGGGCCGACACCACTGGCTGGAGGGTCTCCTCTGAGGGGCATTTGTCGCTTTGTTCTTGAGTCGCATCCGAGTAGAGCTAATAGTAACGTTGCCTGCGACCATGGCACAAGGTATTTTCGTTTGCTCAAGGTGGGGTCAAAGACCCATTTTCCAAGCATTTCACCCTGTTTAAGCCGAGCACCAGGCCAGGTGAAGCTTGTACCCACTGTATCACAGCTTCGTACCCAGCGACACTGGGGATCGAACCTCTCACCTCATGCATGCTAGACGGATGCTCAGCCTCGCTACTGTACACTTGTAGCACCGGTTTTCGCCTCGACTAGCTCCACCACAAATCATTTGTTAGGCTTTATCGCGGAGCACACGTTTCCTAATCTAGTACAAATGGTGGCATTGTTTCATGAAACTGTGGACAAATTCTTATGCAAGAAAAATTTCTCTTAGCTCAGGAGACGTTGATTGGAAGAGCGCGGGGTACTTCGCCACTGCTGCAGCGGATGCGTTGCTTTCATCGTCGATGGGCTTTAACCCTAGACATAGCCGTCAGAAACGCACGAGGTAATGAACAGAGTTCTTCAGAAGAATTCACTATGGCGGCGCTCTAGTACTGCCTTGTAATCGAAGCCTGGACCACGCAAGGTTCCCGCTGGAACACCGGAACTAAACTGACGCTACTGGCCCAGCCCTACCGAACGCCACTTTTGAACTCCCTTAGAGCGTCACCCGCCGGAATAACAACTATACGTTTAATGTAGTGGCATTTCGAAAACCTTTCCGGTCATTCGCAGCTCTCACTTTTCAAACAAATATATATGTAATCAACTTACCATCCTACCGGCTTACTCCGCTGTCCACGCAATTTACATCAACAAGCGGCTTCTTCCGTTGCAATGTCCTAAGATAAAGCATTGCTCTCCTCAATGCAGTTTCGATTCCCAAGTTCGCGCCGTGTCTTGATATCCGCAGCACACACCAGGTGTCGCCAGCTGTTCCATGTTCGTTTTCGAGACAGATAGACGAAAAGAATTCTGCTTAGGAAGTAGCTGTGGCCAGCGAGGAGGTGAAAACGACCAACAGAAGAACGTCGCGTTTCTCATCAGGTAAACCGGGTAGATATAACTTCTTGGAAATATTGACAACGCAGTGCAGACCGGCCGGGATTCCGTCTGACCGTCTGCTGCCGCGCGCAAAGCTTCGCAGTCTAGTGTTTTCTCTTTTTACACCATACCCTGGTGTGACAAGGACGGCGGAAACGTGATAACAGTCGCACACGCAGACTGCATCCTCAGCCGACTGTGGCCGAGACGCTGCATGTTAGGACGCTTGAGTGCGTGCCTCCAGCGATGGCGCCCACGAGCCTGCAGACAGTGTTCGGTTTCGACAGAGGCTTCGATTGGAGGCCGACGTGTTTTGTGAACCCGTTCCCACCAACTAGAGTGTGCACAGTCTGCGGTCTCGTTCCTTCATCGGCAGCCATGTTACCCTGTCTACACCTGCTCTGCCAGTCCTGCTCCGAGGGCGCCGGTGCCAAACGCAACCACTGCCCCTTTCACAAGGAGCCCTTCCAGGAAGAAGACGTGGTGTGGTCAGCCTTCACCAGGGACAGTATCCTCGGCCGCAAGGTACGCTGCTGGAACGCTGAGCATGGCTGCGACGCGGAGGTCGTCGCATCCGCCATGTTGGAGCACTTCGCCAACGCCTGCCAGTTCCACGTCGTGAGATGCCCCGAATGCAGCGAGAGTGTCCGACACCGAGACATTGCGGAACATCTGGCGCGTGACTGTGAACCACCGCGCGCACGCGACCAAGCATCAGAGGACAACTTTTCGAACGCCTTTATGGAAGTCAAAGGAACGCAGGCAAAATATTGGAAGAAAATGCTGCCCTGCGCACGAAGATGGATTCGTTCGAGGACCGTCTGCACCCTGATACCAGTGGCGCCTTTGCAGCGCAGCGCACCAATATTGCCGACGCAGTGACAGCCGCCCAAGTTTTCGGAGCTGACGACCGGAGCGGAGGCAGCGTTGGCTGAAGACCAACGCGAAGTCATCGCAGAGATCAGGGATGCGCTGGCTTACATCCAGCGGACCATGAAAGAGAAGAACAGCGAGGGGTGTGAGCGTAACGTGTCGAGTTTGGAGGACAGGGTCGTAAAAGCCGTTTGTGAAGAACGCACGCCGGCAGATGCCGGATCTTCACTTTCGGAGATGACAGCAGCTAAAATGAGGCGGCTTCAGTAGAGGACGAGGCGAAATCTCTGGAACTGCTGGCCGTAGCGTCTCTCAGCATCAGAAGCGACGTCCTCAGCAAATCCGTCCCGTACGTATGGACCATAGATGACTGGAATGGATTCTGCAGGAAATCGTCTGATCGTTTGCGTTATTTCACAGGCAACGATGGCCGGCCTAGTTACCACTATGGATACCTGTTAGTTCCGAGGCTATGCTTTAGCCGTGTCTATGTTTGGTTTCGTGTGTATATAATTGAAGGCTTGTTTGACAAGTTCCTGAAGTGGCCCATAGAGAAGAAGGTGAAGCTACTTTTAATCAATCCTTTGCGACTGCACAAGGCAACTGGCATTAAGCAGCTCACTTTGTCCACTCCCAAAACATCCCCTTCCTGGTTTTAGTAAAGAAGTTGTGTTTGTAGGGAGTTCTCACACTAACATTACGGTTGACGCATTCAACAAACGTGGCTTGATCGGAAACAACAAACTCCAGCTCCGGCTCGAATTTTAATCATAAGCTACTGATCCGGAGTTCCCGGGTTCGAACCCGACCGCAGCGGCTGCGTTTTTATGGAAGAAAAACGCTGAGGCGCCCGTGTGCTGTGCCATGTCAGTGCACGTTAAAGATCCCCAGGTGGTCAAAATTACTTCGGAGCCCTCCACTATGGCACCTTCCTCTTCCTTTCTTCTTTCACTCCCTCCTTTATTCCTTCCCTTACGGCGCGGTTCAGGTGTCCAACGATATATGAGACAGATACTGAGCCATTTCCTTTCCCCAAAAAACGAATTGTAATATATAAAGGTCCCCTGGTGGTCAAAATAAATCCGGAACCCTCCACTACTGGATTTCCTTCTTGCTTTCTTTTCGCAGTCCCTCCTTTGTCCCTTCCCTTACGGCGCGGCTCAGGTTTCCGCCGAGATTTGAGATATACTGCACCATTTCCTTTCCCCAACAGCCAATTTTCAATTTTTATGGATTGGATTGTAAAACTTTTATTGCGTCGAGAACAGATTGCAGGAGACATACTAGATGGCCGCTAGCCCATGGCTAGCGGCGACCTCATTGGCTCGCTGGAATGCCCATCCTTGAATCTTGGGGTCCGACCTTACCAGCACGGCGTCCCACCGCTCGGGAGAAGCGAGCTGTATCAACTCCGCTTGAAGCGGATCATTTGCGCAGTTTCGCATAAGGTGGTCATATGTGGCCCTTGCACCATATTTATGGCAGTTTGGGTCGTACTGGCCGGGGGTCCTTGAGGGGAAGCACTGCCGGATTCAGAAGGGAGCGTGTTTGCAGTCGGCGCTGCAGGTAACTTCCTGTGCTCTTGTTAACTATTTGTGGGGAGGGGCATAAGCGCGCCTGTCAAGTCTAAAGTGATGGGTGATGTCATGAAATTAGATGACCTGTCCCTCGTGAAATTCGGGTCGGAGGGCCCGCTCACTGCCCTAATGCGATAGCCCACCCTCTTCGATGACATCCTTGCCACCTCTCTCGGCGAAGGAATAGGACAAGCTCTTGGCCAGTTCAAGAAAAAAACGCAGCTGGCCATCGTCACGCGAGCTCAAGAGGCCGCCCCCGACTGGAGGCCACACTGCCTCGCATCAGCCCCAACTAATCAATTCCATTCTGTGGCAATAAAGGTGTAACCACCACCTTAATGTAGCAGCACGCTACGGTGATACCAGCGCTTCTATTATCGAGCGGGTGCTGGTTTGCAAAGCGGATTGTTCCACCAAGAAGCGAGACAATTACATCGCGGTTTCCTTTCTTCAAAACCAATTTTTCGTAGCCCAGCGCTGCGGCATCGGGTCTCAGCGCTTTGCGAACTACACGAAATTCGATCAGAAGCGCCCATGAAGAGTGTGGCGGCAGCACAACGCTGCAGTAACGGAGTTCCATGATCATCTAGCGTTCCTAACATCAAAAAAAGGAAGAAAACGTTGTTTGGTTTGCTGTGAGGGGTTCAAGGTCCCAAAACAACTCAGACAATGAGAGACACCGTAGTGAAGGCTCCGGAAATTTCGACCACCTGGGGTTATTTAGCATGCTCTCACGTCGCACAGTACACGGGCATCTAGAATTTCGCCTCCATTTAAATTCGACCGCAACGGCCGGGATCGAACCCGCGTCTGTCGGGTCAGCAGCCGAGCGCCGTAACTACTGGGCCATCGCGGCGGCTAAACTTTGTCACGTGGCGCTTCCTTGATGCTGGCGTTGCTGTGGTAGGCAGCAGTGTTCGACCCAGCGTGGCCTCTTTCCCGAACACGAGGTAACGACAAGCGTTTAAGCTAAATATTTAAACTACAATTGCCGTCCGCGCTCATCAAGTGAAACGTGGCGACTGCATTGCCATTCTACTCGGCGCTTTGCCTGAATTTGATAGCCAGCATTAAACACAGGTTGAAGTCAAACGTGGCCGTCGTATAGAGGGGTACTGCAGTAACTTCGAACACACAGGGTTCTTTAAATAATTTCGCGTATACATCGAAACGGGGCCGTCGCTGTCAGGCTTTGTTCCCACGTCCTCTGGCTAAGGCACCTAACGCCTGATCACGAAGACACGCTCGGCACCATCCTTACATGAGTGCTGTGACGCGTGCTGTCGCTATCTTGCAAACGCCACACAACTGACTCTACAGATAGCTCCCCACCAGAACCACCGTCGCTCCTACGGTCGCAGTTGATGCAAAGCACATTTTTCTTTCAGTAGTTCCCCTCACACCTCTGCACTGTCCTTTGTTTGCACGCGGCAGTGGTTAGGCATAGCTGGAGCCCGTCGGCAGGCCCGTGCACATTCCTCTACCTGTGATCGCAACATGGATAGCTTATGGAATGTATAACCTCGGACATGGATGCCTGCGATGATCTTACAATACCACCAAACGCCGGCGTTGGAGATTGCCAGCGAGACGCGTATCAGATATTCCGGCTGAGCTAAGCATGGGCTAGCGTCGCCGACTTGAGTTTTTTTTTTCGCCTCGCACAAAGGGAGACGTCAAAGTTTGGCGGCTCCTCTTTGCCGAGCGAGTGCTACAGTTGTGACCGGCGAACCGTGCATCGGGGCCTCCTTCGAGAGCAATGGCCACCGCAACGACTCGACATAAACTCTGAGATTGGCGCCCGTATGCTGTGCGATGTCAGTGCACGTTAGAGATCCGCAGGTGGTCCGAGTTGATCCGGAGCCCTCCACTACGGCACCTGTTTCTTCCTTCATTCTCTTAGTCCCTGCTTTATACCTACTTTTACGGTCCGGTTCAGGGTTCCGCGGATATGTGAGACAGATATTGAGCCATTCCCCCCCCCCCCCCCCCCCGGCAAGCGCCGGCACGCGCATGACGTCTCCAAGCGCAGCCAATGACGACGGAACACGTGCAGCTCGCGGAGAAGCATATGAGCGAATCACGGAACGGAACAGGTCACTATAAAAGAGTAACAACGCAGCCTTTTTGCCTTTCTGCAGTGGCTCGGCAGGCAGGCAAGACGTCCGTTCCGGTGGTTGCCATTTGTGTTCGTGGCCTGCTATCTAAATGGGGAAAGGAAAGCGCAAAGACAAGAAGAAAAACGACTCAGCTGGTGGACCTCCAGGTGCGTAGCGAATTTGCTTTCGGTTCTGTGGCCTCCGCCGATCTCGTTTGGGCGCTCTCGTTTGCGCCAGAGAGAAGTTTCGGCCTTGGTGACGCTTGACGTTGCGAAGGCCTATGACAGCGTGGAGCACACAGTCCTCATTAACAAGCTTGCTCAACTACAACCACCGCATTACCTCTACGCCTGGATTTGTGAATTTCTAAAAGATAGATTTTTCTTCTGTACAGACGGATCTTTTTGTTCTAATACCTATGGTCAATCAAGAGGTGTGCCGCAAGGCTCTGTTCTTTCTCCGCTGCTTTTCAACATATTAGTTCGGGACATCCCCATTCATCCTAACGTTCCAGTTCATGTATACGCAGATGATATAGCTTTTTTCGCATCAGCAAAGGATATTCATGTGCTCTACGGGTATTTGCAGGCATATCTGAATGCTCTTGAAGTCTGGTTGGACCAAATCAATTTATCACTTAATGTCAGCAAATGTGGCGTGCTGGTATTTCCACCCGACGCTCCTATGTACATCTCGCTAGCCTACCGCTCCACTCCAATTCCGCAGGTGGAGTCGGTTAAATACCTAGGTGTTACTTATGACCAAAATTTGGACTGGCGACACCATATTAAGAATAATGTTAATAAAGGGGAACGTGCACTGGGCCGTTTGACCCGAGTTGGCAATAAAAAGTTTGGCATGCGTCGTGACACGCTACTGTTGCTCTATAAGGCTTATATGAGACCGATTCTGGAATTTGGTTGCCCCTTGTTCTCCGGTAGAGCGAACTACAAGCTGCAGCCATTAGCCTTACTGGAAAGGCGTGCCCTACGGCTATGCCTCGGGCTCCCAAAATCAGCTTCCAACGCTGTCCTTTATCTGGAAGCCCGTATCCCCAACCTCTATTCCCGCTTCCAACTTCTAACAGTGCGTACTTTCCTCAAGTCTTTTGACCCGGCCCCAGGCGTTAGTATTCCAATTTTTGTATCCCAACCACACCTTTTTTGACTAATCACTGGCCACGTTATCAGCTTCCGCAAGCTAGGTTCACGCAGAATCTGTTAGCTCCGCTTCAGGTTGATCTGATCTCCTTGCAACGAGTTGCTGACACGCAGGCTGATCCCGTCTTCTATTACGACTTTATTTTCCCGTCCCATGCGAAGCATATGCCCGCACATACCCTAAATGGTCTTCTTTCTGAACACCTACAGAATTTTCCACATCATATTGGTCTCTCCACTGATGCCTCCGGCAGCTGTGAGAAGGCGGCGATTGGCATATATTCGCAGGATCTAGCTTGGAGCTACTCCGTTTGTATCCCTGATTATACTCCTATATTCTTCGCAGAGTTTTTGGCCATTGGTTTGGCTCTTCTCAAAATTCTCAGACATGTCGCACGGGTTCTTATTCTTACAGACTGCCTTTCAGTTATTGTCTCTCTCCAAAATTAGGAAAAATCTTTCTTGTCTCGTTCACTTAGGTTTTTTGTTCCGAGCACAGTGCGCGAGATCCGTTTGGTCTGGGTACCTGGGCATTCAGGCGTCTATTTTAACGAGGTGGCTGATTTATTGGCAAGGTCAGCTCTCAGCGCACCTGTAATATATCCCGTCCCTCACCTCATTCTGTTAGCAGCTTCACGTTTCCAGCGGTTCTAACATATTTCAGCCACTTTGAGTGATCCGTTGCTCAATACCGTGGACTGTCAACACCTAAAGTACCCATGGAATATCCGGTGGTGTAAGTCAAGGCTTTGTGAAGTGTCCATGACGCTCCTGCGATGTCGAATCCCTCACTTAAACTTGTATTAATGCAGGTGCGGGTTCGCTGCGACAAACCTTTGTGTATCATGCGGGCAAGTTGAATCAATCGATCACTTTCTCCTCTCTTGCCGGCGGTTCGCGGTTCAGAGAAAGCAATATCTGGAGGTTCCTCTCTCGAGACTAGGACTGCCTCTGTCTCTTACAGTTCTTCTATCGTTCGGTGCGAGTGCCAAGGGATTCCCGTTAAGCAGTGTATGCGGCTACCTTCACGATTACATAAGTGCAACTAATCGATTATCTTGTTAGCTATATACAAAATTCTTTCGCATGTCCAAAAAAGACTAGATTAATTCTATTCCGGATGACTCATACCTCTTGAATTCATTTTATTTTTCCAATTTTTTTAATCTTGATTCAGTCTTCTGACGTTTCCTTCCCCGCGCAAATGCTTCATTGGCATTCTACTCTATACCTTGGCCAATCCCCCCACGTGGGTATGTGCCATATTACTTGAGGAGAAGAAGAAGAAGAAACTGTATCGCATTTTGGACGGGGACAATAACCCCAACATTTATTACGGCGTAACGCTACCGTACTTTAACGAAAGCTACTGCAAGCACCGAGTGGGCATATCTTACTACGCGGAGAAAATGGAGTGTTACCGCACCGTCGGCCAATCGATACTGGAAGATTTTGTAATGGGCACGCTGGTGAGGGAAATGCTTGTCGGCATACACGAATTCGACGGATGACTTCCTCTTAGATGATTCTCTGTAAGCCGTAACACTAGCGTAACCCAAGACTACCACCAGCCACACTACCAGCTTATCCGAGAATGACACGCTATTGCTTCGCAATCACCAGGCGTAACCAAGCTAAGCCACGGCCGTTTTTATTTTCCTTTTTATTTTTCCTTTTATTTTATTTTATTTTAAAATATTTTTATTTTTGCTGTTCTTATTCTGTTTTATTTTTTACTTTAATTTACTTTCCTCGCCCAGGTGCTATGTCGGCGTCCGTACGTGTCTATCGCGTCGTCGAAGTGTAGCTAATTAACTAATCACAATTCGT